>NC_136010.1:6746568-6769068 GCF_048128805.1 Centroberyx gerrardi
CTGGAAGTGTGGAATCGAGGGTTTTAAAGAACTGACCTGCCATAGAGACTCTTTGATCGCTCATCCATGCACAAAATCAAATAGTTTCTGTTGTGAAAAACCTTAAACTAACTCCTGTCTTTGTGATTTTCATGTTTTAACTTCACTCTGAAGGATTACATGCTTCTCTATGGGTTGAGAAAATTCTTCCACCCTTGGTCTTGTGAAGCCCTTTCAGAACCAATTAGATAAACTAAAAAATGTATGGTGGTCAAGCTGAAAAAAAGTCTGTTTTTCAAAGTTCCTGACAAGTTGACAATTTGGAGGTTTCTCCGTCACAGGACGGTGACGAAATAATACTTAGCATGTTTTAGCAGCACCAGGTTAGAGCATCGGGACAATTCAGATAGTATCAGGTAAGTTGTCAATAGGCCCTTTTCACATCGTCATGATAACAGCTAAACCGGTGCATTACAACTTCCTGTGGCAAGTTTCTTTTTGCGACTTACTGACAAATCGATCCAACAAAAACAACAAAATTGTAATTGTTACTAGCACTAGATACATAACAAATTAAAAAACGTAACAGATTAAAAATTTTGGGCAGGTTGTGGAGTGATTTAGTGAAGGCCATAACTGGCAACAGGAAGTTGTAATGCACCGGTTTCTCTCTAGTAGCATTGAGAAACAGAACGTGAAAAGGGCCTATTGCAGAAAAGTATACTAAATTGACTTTTACACACCTTTCTGTCACTCATCTTCCTGTTCAGTGTGCCAAACTCCATCCATCCAGGCTAAGACAAACTGTAAAAAGTATTTGCAAATACTATTCGGACCATAAAGCCTGTTGAAACCCAAGTAAACCCTGCCAAAACCTTATATACATTCCCAATTGACATAAACAACATTCCATAATCTGAGAACACAGAAAAGATGGGATGAAAAAGAAAGAAAGAAAGAAAGAAAGAAAGAAAGAAAGAAAGAAAAAAGCAGAGAAACACACAGATGTGATGTATCATGTCAGCCTCCCCCCTCTCCTCTACTGAATGTCTGCTTTTCTCTTATCTCTTTCTCTCTCTGTCGATCTCTCTCTATTTCTCTCTCTCTGTCTGCTTCCATCCCCTCTCTCCCTCTCAGTCTTTCTCTCTCTCTATCTGTCTCTATCTCTCTGTCTCTCTCGTCTCCAGAAATAGAGGCGTGCCCATGATATCATGTTAGATGTAGATGAAATCAGATATGAATACAGATGAGAGCGGTGTAAGCGCTACTTGCTAATTGTGAGAACTACTGCCAGAGAATCATTCAATGTGTGTGTGTGTGTGTGTGTGTGTGTGTGTGTGTGTGTGTGTGTGTGTGAGTGAGAGAGAGAGAGAGAGAGTATATATAATTGGGAAAGAGGCATTTTTATATATATTATCAAGACTACTTACACCCATACATCACACTGAATCAAACCTAATCTATTCACTAATTAACTGCAATCAAACTCCATTCAAACTCAACTTCCTAGAGGAAAAGGGAACAGCTAGGCCCCAGGCACACTCATTTATTCCTTATTTAATCCAGCAAGCTGACTTCAGGACGCAATGCTTATTTAAAGAAACCGCCTGGGGGAGGAGAGCCACTATCAGCTGAACCTGTAAATGTGGTCACATAGCAATAATAGTGTATGTATAATAATAATAATACAGATACAGACTACTTACAGGCCAAAGAATGACTATGAACCCAATTAAGGTTGTTGCATACAGGGAAGCTAAATGTATATAGGTCAAAGTTAAAGTACTGTTTCACCTACTGTATAGAATTTTATCAGTGTCCTTGGAAACGTTTTTCAGGAAAGAAAAAACATTATTTCCCTTCACCTTTTTAGGCTGGTGGGAATTACCAGCTTCCCCCCCTACTATTACAGCAAGGTAA
The DNA here is from genome assembly GCF_048128805.1 of Centroberyx gerrardi. Classification (NCBI taxonomy): domain Eukaryota; kingdom Metazoa; phylum Chordata; class Actinopteri; order Beryciformes; family Berycidae; genus Centroberyx; species Centroberyx gerrardi. Next base: position 6,748,468 of record NC_136010.1, read on the forward strand.
CAAGAAGAAAAATTCACTGTAAATTTTTTCTAATGCCCACAAACTAATCAAAACTGATCAAAATCTGTATTTTTCAGTAAAAGTAATGAATTGGATCAGTATTCAACTTTGAATTGCCAGTATTGGAAGTTGAAATATGGTATAATAATATCAGAGAATCTCTACTTTTTCCCTATCACCTATACTGTTAAGAAATCAGACGATGATGAGAGCGCTGGTTCCTCCATCACTGCACATTTGCATCGTCGCCAGGAAAACTTGACTGATTGGTCACCATTGTCTAGAAGGGATCCTTTCTATCTCTTCTAGCTCTGCGGCGGCGTCGCTCCAGACAGCGTGGGTTCATCGATGGTTCAACAGCTGAGCTAGGCCTCCGTGCCTTCCTACTCTCCCTACCGGCTTTCCAATTAAGCCCATATGATTCTGGCTTGTGTCTATTTTTAGCCGTGGATATTCATAATCCAGATGTCAAGAGAGAGAGAGAGAGAGAGAGAGAGAGCATGGCTACAAACGCAGTCAAAACAACCAGTGCTGCTTACTAACCCAGAGGTGGAATTAAGAGATGACAGCAGCAGCATCAGTGATCTGCCTCGCCGTAAAACCTAAACGCACGTGTGTCATACGAATTCATCAATCTACATCAAGAAATATGACGTAGATACAGGTAGAAGTCAGAAAACACACACACACACACACACACACACACACACACACTACTGCCGCTGCATCAAAGCTGTTCAAAACTCTTAATTAATTCAGTTAGTGGTTCCATGAGTTTAAATATAACTGATATACAGCAGGTTTCATTCAAGACAGTGGATGAGAGAGAGATAAGAAAGAGAGAGTTATCTAATCTCCTTCCCTTCCATCCTCCCCTCTTTTCCATTCTTCTCCTTTCTCCTGCTCTCTTCTCATTTTCTTCCCTCCCCCGTTTCCTCTTTTCTTATCCTCTCCTTTCTGCTTTCCTCTTTCTCTCCTGCCTCCTTCCTCTCCTTTTATTCTTCCCCCTCTTGTCCTCTCCCTCATTCTCCCATCTCCTTCCTTCTTCTCCTCCACTGTCATCCTCTCCTCTCTCTTCTCCCTCCCTCTGTCCTCCCCTTTCTACCTTCTTCCTCTCCTCTCGTCTCCTCCTCGTTTTCCCCGCTCTCCTCTCTGCTCTCCTGCCCTCTCCTCTCGTCTCTCAATTTCCCTTTCCTCTCTTTTCTCCTCTCTCTCTCTCTCTCTCTCTCTCAAGAGCTTTCTCCTCGGATACTCCACAAGTCTCCATGGCCACAGTTGTCACGGCAGCAGGCTGCGCTGTATGTAAAATGAGGTGGAGGAGCAACACAATGAATATAAACATCCAGTGGGTTGAAAACGCACACATATGCACAGTAACATACAGCTTGAAACTTACACACACACACATTTATTATAGGCTACTGTATAAACCCACACATTCACATCACCCAGGCAGCAGCTACACAAAGAACATGACAAAACATATAATACTTAAAGATAGTATACATGCACAATTTCACATGATGCCACAGGTATTTCATTTCTTGTTTTTTTTAGTATTTGTTGACCACACACAACGCTTAGCATGTGTTCCAACAGAAAACCAAAAAGGGCCTGATACTTTACTAAAGTAGGCCCAGTACAATACAGAACGGTACTGTTGCAATGGAAAAACCCTTTAGTTTGCAAGGCTATCAAATACAGATTTGGTAGAGTCCCACGGCACAGCAATTTAAATTATAAATATTGATTTAAAATTATTTTATCATAAGCTTTCCGCCAAAATAATAGTTCGGCTGGACTGCAACCATAGAAACGTCTGTAGCATCCCTGTGCTGAACTGTAGCAGAACTGTAACCATAGCAACTTAAACAACCCATTAAGATCACTGTTCAGCCTCTAACCAGCAACCAGAGTATTCAACTAAGCTGTGTAATAAACTTAATTGATTATCTGTTTATTTGAATGTGATCTCAACTCTCTGGCAGCACACAGTAACCAGAGACTAGCCTACTTGGCTTGCTAGTTAACTGTTAGCAAGCCTAGCTTAGACTAGCATATTGCATACATACATAGATGCACTGATTATACTACAATGTGATTTATTATAAAATGCCAGAGTGTGTGTGTTGTGTTACCATCACAAAACATTTAGTTATAAATATAGCAGTGTATTGCAACAGGCCAATGCAACCTAATAGATGAAGAACCCAGTAGAATAGAGTCAGAGGTGTGGAAGAGTCTCAGTGAAACCTGCCAGTGAAGGCTGTCAGCCAAACAGACTTGCTGCAGGTTTAAGTGCTGGTTCTCATTCTGCTCTAAAGGAAAAAAATGTTGTACACTATGTTGAGATTGAAGATCTCATTTATCCCACAAGCTATAAACCTGCTTAGCTGTAACAGATAATCTCCCCATCACATTCCCTGGTCATTCAATCTACTGCTACTTTCATTATTCATTTCAACAGTTTTGTTCCAAAATTAGATATCCGTTATTTGGGGGAAAAAAAAAAAAAAAAAAGTATCACAAAATGATCGCTAACGCAAAATGAATGATGTTAAAAGGATAATAAATGAGTGAAGTCAACCAAGACACTTTAACAACTGATACAGAGAGGATCATCTATCTTTTAGAGGTATTGAATAATGAACTTTTTTTTTTTTTTTTTGAAAATGTATATGTAATATTCTTCATTTTAATGTGTCCACCCGACCCAGCACCTCGACTGGATGTACACGTCTCTGCTTAATAAGGCAGACTGATGTGCCATTCAGTGAACTAAAGGTATCAGTTTCTTGATTAAAATTTGATTTAATGAGCTTATACTGAAACATTCTCTCCAATGTACTGCCATTTGCCAAGTTCATGCACTTTATTGTGTTTTCTGCCCTTTTGTTTGATCATACATGGCTTCACTTCACATTTATAGAGAGTATTTTAGTGTGCTCTGAATTCTAATGTCTAATATCTCAACAAAGTGTGCTTTTGGAATGGAAAAATTCAAAAGGACGTCACATAAATGTCCTCTGTGTGTTTGTGTTTGTTTGTGTGTGTGTGTATGTGTGTGTATTTGAGTGAGAGAGTGTATGTGTCCCACATTCCCTGCGGTGCCTGTGGTCCCTGGGCCTTTGGGTGCTAAGCAGTCAGTCCAACAGGCTCCCTGGCATCTGGGCATCTGTCACCCCATGGCCTAAAAAGCTGTAAAGCTCCTGGGTTCTATTTAAAATACGCAAACACTTGCATAACACACACGCATGCGCACACACCTACACACACACACACACACAGACACACACCTACACACACACAGACACACACACACAGACATACTTGGGTGTGGCTGGATGGGCTGGATCATTGGCATAAAGGTCAATTTTGAAACCTGTGTGTATATGTCTGGCCGTGTTAGCATCTGTGTGTGTGTGTGTGTGTGTGTGTGTGTGTGTGTGTGTGTGTGTGTGTGTGCCTGTCTTTCACTTACCGAGAAGCATGTTAGATCACTCTAAAGAAAAAAATGCACTGTGCATTTGCACATTTTTTTCTAATGCTCATAAAAACTAATGAGCAAAATCTGTATTTTATCAGTAAAAGTGATGATTTGGATCAGTATTCATGCACTTTGAATTGAAAGTATTGGAGGTTGAAATATGGGACAAGAGAATCTCCACTATGTTTGAATATGTTTTCCCCAGGTCTTTCACCTTTCTGCTGTTTCTCCGGTCATGCACACTGATGATGCTGAATCAGACTGACACCTCAGAGAACGGACTGATTCACAAAAGGTTATATTTTACATTCATTTCATATGACATATTTTTTCATTCACGTTATATTTTCCACATAAAAAGACAAGTATTCATAAAGCTAGCACTAAATAGGCATATACGTCATAAGTCATTTACGTCCCATTCATTATTTTTAGAATCAAAGAAGTTTAGATATGACTGAATCCCAAACTGAGATAAATAAATAATGCACCCATTTTATTTGTCCTCCTGACACGACATAGGTACATTATGAGAATTCACCATTTAAAAACAGGCTTATGATATGTAACACTTTAAATATCATACATATAAGAATTTCTTGTAAAAGCTTTCTACATGGGTTGCCTTAACCTGAAGTGCAAGTGCACACTCGTCTGAGAAAATGCTACCAAACAGTCAATAAAAATGTTATTTACACCATTGAAACAATGTTCAAATATATTGATACAGTGATGAATAATGCAAGCACTACTCTACTAATAATACAACTAGTTTTACACTGGGTGCAGGTCATGATTCTTTGGTTTTTATTAATATGGGAAGCGAATACCAACACCTGCAGAAGGCTGAGGATTACCTTGATTTGAAGAATTTCACTCCAAAATGAGATATCTACCATTTGAAAAAAGTGACATCTACACTTACAAAATGATTTATGACACAACATTAACACAAATTGCTTTTTATTTCCAAAATCTATATATAGCCTTTTGGAAATGAATTCTTAATTTCTGCAGCAGCAGCAGCAAAAACAACAGATTCAGCAGTTGGCCATCGTTAGTGTTTCAGGAAATACTGATGTTGTCCAAGTGCTGAAAAGCATTTCTTTTTGGCGTTGCCATCCATTAAAACAAGGATTCTAGTTAATATTCTATAAGTGCCATTATTATATTTCTGGCCAGGTTTGCTACTTTCATGTATTCTCTACATTTCATCTGTGATGACGATGAAAAGGAGTGACAGCTCAGAGCAGGAAGTGACTCACGAAGGTGGGACGACACAAAGCTGTATGATCACAAATGTCCTGAGGCAACTTTAATAGTGACTACACACACACACGCACACACACACACATAAACATGTGCAAACAGACACACGCACACATACACACACACACCAGGGCTTTACAGCGCTGCCATTTTAGTGGCCTAAAAATACATTCATGTTACTTTGAAAATTGAAAAACAAACTTGTGATTCATAGTAAGAATGGGAATTATTACATGTGTTCACAGATCATGCTCCCTACGTTCTTTCCAGGTCAGAATTTTTCAAAAGACTGTGTGTTCCTTTGCAAAACTGTTATTGTAGGAGCCAGCACACACACACACACACACACACACACACACACACACACACACACAAGCAGAAATATTCACTTTTACATTTTTGACATTTAGCTGAAGTTCTTCTCGAGAGCACCTTGCAATGTATGAGCAGACACAGACACTTCGACAGGACACATGGCTGTTGATGGACACACACACACACACACACACACACACACACACACACTAACCTTGGACATATTGCAGCCCCTTATGTTAACACTGCACAAGGAGACCAAATACGTTTACACAAGATTCACGCATGAACCTCCTTTCCTGTCTGCCTGGCGTGTGGTGGCCTTGTAAAAGCACTCACTATACGCATGACAATTCAGCCACACACACACACACACACACACACACCCTGAAGCGTGAAACTGCTGTTGACATTTCATAAGACAGACCAAACACTCACTCACACACACACACACACACACACACACACAAACCTGGCGCGTGTGTGTGTGAGTGAGGTTTAACAGGGTGTAAAGCAACAGGGTAAATGAAGCTTTAAGAACAGAACATTAACTACTGTGTTCCTCACACTGTCCTGCCTCCTCTCCATCCCTCTATCTTTCCATCCATCCATCCATCCATCCATCCATCCATCCATCCATCCATCCATCCTGCCATCCATCCCTTACAGTCTGGAAAGACATGAGGTGAGCCTTGAGACTTCAGCTCAAAAGCTAAAACGCAAACCTTTGCATTTTGTTGAAACCAAGGGTGGAAGCAACTAATTACATTTACTTACATTAATGTAATTGAGTAGCTCTTTTGTGTACTACCATTACAGAGTACACATTTTGTGGCTCTCCATAAGCAAATTGTGGACCTTTTGCAACAAATGGTCAGTCAGCAAAGAAGCGAAGAGTAATCTGGCTTTATTTTTTTTTGCACTTTATTTTGTAATTGCCAAATTTTCCAATTAAAAGCCTACTTCGAACTCTGTCCTCTCATCCTTTTAGAATTGTGTGGAAAGGTCACATCTAACAGTGTTCTATTTTCTAAAAGGTAACTCAGTAACTTGCAGTAAGAGCATTTTAAATGAGCTACTTTTTACTTTTACTTCATTTTTTGATTTTTACACCAGTAAACCCCCCCCCCCAATACACACACACACACGCACACACCCCGTCGCATCTGATTCACCTTTCTCTGAAACTCAATTTGCACTTTTGAGCCGGTGCAACAATTTGAAGCCTTATTTTAATATTGTCAAAGGGCAGCGAGTGGGCAGTGTCATTACTTCTTATCTGAACACAGAGCTACTGAAAAAAACACAGCCTGTTGCTGCATTCTTCTCATTTTACGGGTGCAAGTATAGGAACATAACGTACCATTTGGTGGACATCTGGATAAGAACAATGTGAAAACTTGTAAGTATATTATGCCACAATTCTTCCTCACTTTCCATACAAGTGATTCCACTCAGCTGAGCCTCAATGTCACACCACCCACAGGACAAACTCAGAAGCTCTCAAACTCAAAATCAAAGCAGATGTAACATGATCTGCCATGTGGAGACTCACGTGAGATGATGTACAGTTACAAATCATCTTTCTTGATGAAGTGCCGATTCTCAAGAAGACTGATCAAACTGCGATTATTTCAGCAGCTACACCGTTCTCAAATTTATTTCAGACACATAGGGTCGTAGTTTGGTCTGCAGAATGGTAGTTTGGCTTAAGATTGGGACACACTGTCACACACACATACACACACAAGTGGCTCAAGTTTAAGGAGCCGCCAGGAACCTTTAATTTTTAGAGAGATCTAGACCAATGGCTGTATGTATGGATGTATGGTGCAGCTTGCTGTCAATAGGCTTCAGCCAAACGTTGAATCCAGATCTGAACTCTCTGTATATGTATGGTGCAAGATATACTATATTCCTACTTGGCATTCACACTGCCAGCAACTCAAAAACTACCCACTCCGAAGACACTTGTTTTCTATAAGCTGAGCAATCAAGACCAGCAAAAATGGCTTGTCACTAGGCACTAGTGGCCTACTAGTGGTCCTGTAATTGGACAGTCCCAATTTGATCCCATATAACTTCAAGTGTCTGATAATAACGTCTGTCAATTCTACTCGCCACTTGGGCAGGAATAGCCAGCTAGTCCTCAATCAGTGTTTTTTACTTTTAAAAACTTTGCCTTCTGAGAAATAAAAATTTTCTGTGAAATTCTGAAGCCAAATGCCACTGTCACCTCCTAATTAAAAGTCAGTTACACGCCCCTAGTTGCAAGTGATCAGTTACTTTAAACTGGACAACAGGCAATGAGTGGACGATGTGATTGATTTCTATCTTAACACACAGTTACCATTTAATTCCTGGGCACATGTACAGAAACATAACATTAGGGCTGCAACTAACGATTATTTTCATTGTCGATTAATCTGTTGATTATTTTCTCGATTAATCGATTAGTTGTTTGGTCTATAAAATGTCAGAAAATGGTGAAAAATGTCGATCAGTGTGTTTCCCAAAGCCCAAGATGACGTCCTCAAATGTCTTGTTTTGTCCACAACCCGAAGATATTCAGTTTACTGTCATAGAGGAGTAAAGAAACCAGAAAATATTCACATTTAAGAAGCTGGAATCAGAGAATTTTGACTTATTTTTCTTAAAAAATGACTCAAACCGATTAATCGATTATCAAAATAGTTGGCGATTAATTTAATAGTTGACAACTAATCGATTAATCGTTGCAGCTCTACATAACATACAGTATAACATTTGCCACTGGATGAATGCCTTTATCCAAAGCACCTTAAAGTACCATGAAAGCAGATATTTTTACCATCAGGAGCCCCAGCAGGACTCAAACCCTGAACCCTAGCATTGTTTATGCCATTGATCCATAGAGTACGTTACAGGAAACCAGCACACTATCCAAAAAATGACAGGAAAAATGTGAGATACTAATTTATTTATGGATCTTTCATGAATCTATAGCTCACACAAGAAAATCTCATCCTCATTTTTTAACACTGAACAAATTTCGTACCATTTGCTATACTTTTATCAATTGAGACCTACATACATAAAAACACTTTCCTGGATCCACCCACATGAATCGACCACATTTTCACTTTTTTTCACCCGTTTGAATTTCATGATTCACGGGCCTGGCATGGCTGTGTTCACCATCACCTGGACCGATCATATCATAACATCTATCTCAAAACTCAAACATGTGCCAAAAGTATATTTCCTTTCTGCTGAAGAGCTGCCAGTCCTGTCTGTCTCTGCTTCTCAGCTAAGACAGACACACAGACACACACACGCACACACACACACACACACACAGACACACACACACACACACACACACACACACACACACACACACACACAATGTTGAAGCACAGCCATCCATGCTTCTCTCTGCCTGGCTGCTAATGAGAGGGCTTGACCTCACATACTGCAAAGACGCCCACATCCTTCCTCACACCCACCTACACACACACACACACACATACACACACACATACACAGCATATATACTGTACATTCACACACATAAAAACTGGAGACATTGCACATGTACAAAAACTGACTGAAGACACAAATTATCTGAAAATGAAAAAACAACAATTAGAACTGCTGAATGTGTGGGAGCACATTATATGCACATATGGTGTGTGTGTGTGTGTGTGTGTGTGTGTCTTTATGCATTCATGATCAAAATGCTTCCTGTTTGTAGATGAATGAAGTTGCATATTGTGTGTGTGTGTGTGTGTGTGTGTGTGTGTGTGTGTGTGTTTGTACCAAATGATTGCCCTAAGGGTTAGCAACTTGCTAGGTCACACCGCCTCAACAACCAGTCACACGCTACCCTAGTCTGATCACCAATACAATCAATGGATATCTCTCTCTCTCTCTCTCTCTCTCTCTCTCTCTCTCTCTCTCTCTGGTCTGTCTGTATTTCTTTCTCTCTCTCTTTACAACAATAACACACACACACACACACACACACACACACACGCACACAGAGACAAAGATACGCCCACACACACACTCACGTGCTCGGTGCGGCAGTGCGCTGCTTAGTGTGAGTCTCATTTCCCCTCCTCTCTAAACCTTTAATCCCCGACTGAGAGAAAAACGACGCAACCTGACATTCTCTTCTGGGAATCACACATACACACACACACACACACATACATACACAAACATTACACACACACACGCACAACATGCATGATCACAGACATCCACACACACGCGCAGGTGTATGCACAAACAGATATACACACACACAAACAGACATACGTATATTTGCACACAAGCAAAAATAAGTAGATGCAAACACACACATGCATGCACAGACAAATACACAGACACACACACACACACACACACACACACACAGCAGTTTGACCAGATGCACCATCCTTTGGGGAATGTTTTATACATAGAAGTCACAAACACACAGGCTGTGCTTTCACTGTCACTATTCAGCAGTGACTGATTTGTGGTTGGGCAACCAAATGCATGTACACACACACACACACACACACACACACACACACACACACACACAAAATTGACTGCACTCATTGTACTGTTAGGTGCTTTGGATAAAAGTGTCCACCATGCAGAAATCAGGTTTTATGTTTGCTATTATCCAAAGGCAATCATGTTTTCGACCACGCTGCAGACTGCTATCTGAAGTGCAGACAAAAGAATAACTTCCCACCGTGGCGTGATTAAATTGCCTTTTTCATCTAAGACAGGAACCATGCTCTCTTAATGTGTTTGTCAGTGAATGGGATGAAGTGCCTCAAATACATTATAATACACAGACCTCATGTTTGGCTCAATTCTCATTAAATTCAATTAAATCAGAAAGTGGGTTTTCTTTAATGCTCAAAAACGCCCTGAAGGAGCCTCTATTCAGCTGTAGCAGTATTGCTAGATAATGTGGGTAATGTAGTTTTAATGAGCATCAATCTATTACAATTTTGAACCCAAAGTTATTCAGCAGGAATGTCATATGCTACTTTTGCCTAGACCTTTTTAACACTGAAAAAAAATGGTCAAAACACACAACTCACATGGACATTACCTTGCTGGAGATTATACAGTCAGCCTGAGTCAGAAGGAGCGGTGTATGTTATTTGGTCAAACTTTTGCATCAAACGCAGACTGCCAGTCCAGACAGTACTGTACTTGGCAGACGATGTGGGAGTTTGGTGAAAAAACAGTACATTACTTTTCCTTTAACGATTACTCCTGCAGAGACGCGCACCCTGTAATAATCACAAATAACCATTTTTTTCCGCACAGGAATAAAATCACAGGCAAAATGACGTCACCTGACCTTCTCCTGTAAACGTAATCCCATCAGGGCCAAGTCCCAGACAGGGCTTTTTGTCTGTAACTGCGTTAATAAAAGGCTTTTAGCTTGGAAACCAACCAAGTTTAAAATGCCCTCCATACCGATTGCTCTGCACCTTGATCAAGAGGCAAGAGCCAGAGACTTTAACCCAGCAAAGACTCTGAAATACAGCCGGAATAAATGGAATTGCGGCTAGGACAGGAGCTAGAGTCAGGACCTGAAATAATTGTGATAGAGCCTTCATTTCTGTAGCCAGTGTTATGTGCATCAGTCTCAATTTACATTTGAATTGACTGACTTGAATTGAATAGGTCGCCCCCAAACCCGGTGTGATCTAGTGTGTGTTCTGTCTTCATGTCATGATTAAACCCAGGGAGAGTGAAAACCCAGCTGCCAGGCTCCAGCAGTGTCTGCTTATGGTTTTAATCATAGAATTATGTGTCTTGTTGCCATGGTTTTGACTCTGATCTCCAACCCTGCATTAGCCAACAGATCATTGACCCTGTGATCTCTGACTCATGGTGTTCATGTAAAGGCTCACCCACATGCAGTTAAAATGGACTCCATCATAGAGAACACAATGCATGCACAATCACACCGATAGGCTTAATGCTACGATACTCAGGGAACATTTCAAAGCAAAAGAGATGAGCAATTTTGCTGATAATGAAAACGAATAGTTCTGTTTTCATGATACTTTTGTTTGTTTGGTCCACTTTTGTTATGTTTAGTCCGCTTTTATTTTGACCAGTTGTTAATTCACATCCACAGTCTAGTATATCCATTTAAACTGCCTTCAAACTTGGCCCAGAATATACTTATTATATTCTACTTACACTTATTCTAGTTTGGACTCTCAACTAACCCCCTTTTCCTCCACGCCAGGTTTTGACATACTGTAGATGTTCATCCTAGTTAGACAGCACAAGGAATAGATCCTATATATTGATCCTATATGTACTGATCCTATATATTGATAAATCACAACAAAAGTTTAAATTATGTTTGCATTGCAGTCCTTTCAATAGACACACTGGTGAACACACAGCATATTATCATTTACCAATATTTTCCAATACATAGGATCTGAGGCAAAAAAAATCTTTCTGTTCCTATTTTGGCACCTGTTTAGACAGCTATAGCTTGAATATTAGAGGAAAGGAGGGCTGGGTGAGAGCGGGTATGTCATTTGGGTTTTCAAGTGGGTACTTCCCATCAGTCCCAAGAAAATTATGCTAAATTAACAGCTGACCCTGCTGGCTCGAAACGGCCCACTCAACAGATCAGAAACCAAAGTGTACCAACAGTCATAGGCCATATATCACAATGTATCGCAATCACAATATATCCCAATCAGTTCCCACTGACTTGACTGAGCATGTAGGCCTACAGTTTAAAGTATATGCCCACCAACCCCCCCACCCCAATCCCCTACACACACACACACACACACACAAAGACGCATACAGCAGATTCATATAGGTCTCTTATGGGATGATGAGCTGATCAGCAGTGTATGCTAGTCAGCTAGCGGTCAAAGGGGCCGTCATAAGTCTGCTAAATCACTAACCGGCTTAATAGGATATGAATCATTCTCTGCTCTATACACAGGAGGGGAGAGAGAGAAAGGGAAGAGGTGGGGGGTCAAATAGAGAGATAAAGAAGAGACAGGGTTGTGACAGGAGAGAAACAGAGAGACAGACAAGAATGGAGACAGTAGAAAGAGGAGAGACTGAGGCAGATAAATAGAGAGAAAGACAGATTTTAGAAATCTGAGAGTAATGGAGAGATGAGGGAAGAGTGACATGCAACAACCAGTAGAGTGTAAGCAACAATAAAGAAAAAGAAACAAATGAGAAAAGGCTGATGCTACGTTCACACTGCAGGTACCGGTGTTCAATTTCAATTGTCACAAGTAAATAATGTTATATTTACTCATGGTAAAGCTGACAAATTCCGATTTCTCAAATAGAAGTTGCATGCAAGTCACATGCCTCAGGATTCAATTTGTAAGACAAATCCATGTGGTCCAGATCAGAATTAAAACATGTTTACTCCATGCAGCTTTTTGCTATTCACACTGGTTAGAAATCATCAGATCTGTGTCCAATGTGAGGGGAAAAAAAATCAAAATTTCACTTTCAGCTGCAGTGTGAACATAGCCAAAGAGCTAGTAGAAAGATAAGTAATAGATAGAATGAAAGAAAGATTAAAAATCCAAGATAGATAGATATATAGATAGATATAAAAGACAGGATTAAGAGAACATAGAATGAGATTGAAAGAGTGAGAAAGAAAGAGTGAGAGAGCGAGAGTCAGTCACATGACAATGTTCATTAAAATCTCCTTTCTGTAGAAGCCCCTCCCACTTGTAAGCTCCCACCCTACATCCCTCCACCCACCCACCCATCCATCCGTCCATCTCTCTCTTTCCCCCTCTCTCTACAACCTCCACTCATTTACTGACTACTAATCCACAGCCCAGTTTAATCCCTCAACCTGCTCTCACACACACACATAACTCGTACACACTCACACACACACTTTTTCTCTCCTGCAGATTCACTTGTACACATTCAAATAAACACATAAACGCACACATAGGCACACAGACACACTCAAACATGCAGTCACACTAATGCACACATTCACACAAAGTCATTACTACAGTATCTCTGCATAGAGAATAGATGCACATCTCCAACCGATATGAATTCAATTACATAAATACCTGATCACAGAGAAAATCTGACTGTACAAGCACACAGGCATTTGCACATACACACAGTAGGGCACATAGGGACAAGACACAAAGGCTGAGTCCCTAAATGATCATCACACAGCAGGACTGGCAATCCTTCTTAAGACACACACACACACACACACACACACACTCACTCATTGACGCTGAAGCTCTGCGAGACCAAAGGTCCTTACAGTGGATTAGACTTGGTACAAAGACAGAGCGTCTGCTGCTGAGATTGAGATGATGATTCTTGCTTGAGGGAAAGTAATGCTGCGTAGTAAGAAGGTTTAAGAGGTTGTAGTAGAGAAGCTGGAATATGTAACACCGGTTCTTAACATACAATTTTGTGAGCTAACATACATTAACAGCGTGTGTGAGAACAAACAGAGAAAGCAGAGTTGTTCTGGCCTCAAAAAATATCACGTTGTCTGTATTTCAGCAACACTTTGCAGGTGGAAAACTGCACTTGTTCTTGCTGTATTCCCTAACCCTACATTTAACAAGGTAACAGTAAACGTTGTCGTTACCCACAAATGATGTAGTCTCTGTCTGGGCCAATCAGGAACCAATATGTCTCCTTGTTTTGACCTGTAATAGCAGTGCACCCTTGGGAGAGTTAGTGTTTGAAAAAGCTAAAACACAGCGGTGAGATGCATCATGCGCCCAAGTTTTGCCACATTCTCACCAGTGGTGTCTGAGATATCGTGCAACACATGGACAAACAAGTAAACAAAGTTGTAGCGCTCCCTGAAGGCTAAACAGTGCAATTTCAAAAATGTCAGAATGGAGCAATGAGACACATCATTCCGTAAGTTTTGCACAAATCCGATTGATCAATGGCATCCGAGATATTGTGCGTGGCACACAATTAAACAAACGTTGTGGCGCCCTCCTTAGGCCAATCAGTGTAATTTTGTTTCGTCAAAATCCAACTAGTGGGGGCGCCCCGGTGGCTCAACCGGTAGAGCACATACCATTAAGGTTAAGTCCTACTCGCGGCAGCATGGGTTCAAGTCCAGCCTCAGCCCTTTGCTGTCATGATGTCATCCCCTCTCTCTGCCCTGTCTTTCCTGTCTCTCTACTGTATCTCTGATACTTGCATATCACTCAACTTGAAGAAGAAAATGTCACTTGATATGTGTCCACTCTGGAGCCACCATACTGGCTAGGACTGAATCCCCTTTTCTCTCTGCCGCTTTGCTTCCCAACTGTCTGAATATTTTTTTTTTAAATGCCAAGGGTGAGTGGGCTGTCTACTCTCCCTTAACAAATATAATGTGCCTTGGTTCAAGCAAATTCTCAAACTAAGTTAGGTTACATTGGAAACAAACCAAAATCAACTCACACAAGGTTTTTAGACTTATTGTGAGAAACACACACACACACACACACACACACACACACACTTTCTATGCTTTGTGTGATATTACATCTACAGCTATTGCTGTCAAACTGCCCTTCAGCAACACAGTAAACCCTGATCTGAACTCTCTGTAGGTGTGTGTGTATGGTGCAAGATATTCCTATTCACATTCACATCACAAGCAAATCAAGAAACTAACCACTACAAAATTACTTGTTTTCTATGAGCTAAGCATCCAAGAAAAGACAGAGACTTACTACCTTATTAATCTGGACAATTTCTGTGGCACGCAGGTCTCAGATATGTGGGATACACATTGGTATGATTTCAGAGGGATTAATAACAGCGAACAAACAACAAATCACCACCATTTTTATGACAACTCCATGCGAGGAAAGCCTTATTTTAGCCATGTTAGCTTGGCTATCTCCCCCAGCTGTCTCCTTCCCTTTCTCTTTCCCATCCTTTGCTGTCCACTGATCCAGAAGGAGCCGATCAAACAACACCTACATGCTCTCCAAAAAGTGGTATAGCAGTGTATGTGGAAGTGTATATACTACTGAGGTGAGGCGACACTGATCCAGCCATACAGGAGAATGAGAAAGGGGGAATGTCACCCTACTTCTTAGGGTGTTTTTTTACAAGCACCTACCTCGTTAACTTTCAGTTTTAGGGAGGAAATACAGTATATCATGTCAACAACAACACTGAAAGGAGGACCGCAGTTAGATCTAAGTGTGTGTGCCATCCTCATCTCACTCTTATCTAGTATATTGAACTATTATAAGATGACAGCACCTGGAAAGTTATTAAAATAAAATGTACGCTCTCTTCTCCTCTCTCTTCTCTTCAGACTGGATTTTTAAGTAAAACAACTACCTGCCTTGTTACTTCTGAATAAATCACCCACTACTGGAAAAACTGACTAAATGTTTGAGGTGAGAGGACAATTACCTCTTAAAAAAAAAGGAAAAGAAAAAGAAGAAATGGAAAAACTAATGATATATTTGAGATGAATGGACGGCTATCTCTAAAAACAGAAAAAAAAACACTGTGGCTCAACAAATCAGGACGTCATTCTTAAACAAATTCTCTCTGCTAGCTCAAAGAACAAAGATGGAAAAAGCTGCACAGAGTTGAACACAATCATTTACACACACACACACACACACACACACACGCGCACACACACACACGTATATTGTGCAGTGAGTGATGAGTGTAGACTTGGAGAGCGTGAATAATCCCCATCTGTTGAGGGAACATGCTATGTTTCTCTCTCTCTCTGTCTCTCACTCACTCACTCACTCACACACACACACACACACACACACACGCACAATTCCCTATGATACTAAGAAGAGCCCTTGTCCTTAAGAGAAAAAAGCAAATGTTTGCGCTGCGTATCGGCGTCCTCTGGGGACTCGGCACTAAAAGCATACACTCATAGGATTAAACTTCTCCCAAAAAAAAAAACATTTCTGTTGCTCTTTTGACAATAAAATCTGGAGTGAAAAGAATTTAGGTTAAGTGAATTGAACATACGCATGCACACACACATGCATACACACACACACACACACACACACACACACACACACACAGACATCAGCAGATCCATCCGTGTCTCACCTCTACTGGACTGTACCTGTTTTTGATTTCACCACTCACACGGGCAGCCTGTCCATTAAGGAATGTGTCGTTCGGAGAGGTGCGGTCATTTTAGATGTGTTTTTCTGTCATTTGTTCTCTCTTTGTTCTGTCTTTTTACATATACACACATATATATACAATCCATTCATAGCTCTTGTGAGACAGAAGCTGACTTCTCTGCTGCCTACAGCTGTCTATCCTATTTTCTGCTTGTTTTCATCAGGGACTCTGCTACCATTTGCCCTGACTTTTAAAAATCCATCAATTATGCCTGGATAAATTATACCTAGTATTTGTAAGTCATTTTTAGCATTTGTTTGAACTGGAGTACCAGATGCCTGGGGTTTACCACATCTGGACAATTCAGATAGTGTGAGGAAAGTCAGTCACAGTCAAGATGGCTTTCAAATATTGTGCTTTCATGTTCTAAACTTTCTGCCACTTACTGGATTTTCTGTTATGATCTGTTACTCCAAATGGGTTCAAATAAACACTAAGGGTGCCATTACACCTACAGTTTGTTTTCTGTGGTCCGAACCATAGTGGAAAAGTTTACTCTGTTGCATTTTTGTATCTGGTTTGTTTAGGTTCTCACTGCCCAATTACAAGTGAGTGAACCAGTGCTTGCAAACAAACGTCACATGGACTCCTAAGTAGCTCAGAGAGAGTTTTAGCCAGTCATCCTGCCAAGTTAGAGATTTTGGTGATTGGCAGGGGAGTCAAATCCAATTCCAGTCCTTGTAACTTTAGCTAAGCACGTTGGACTTGTTTATGTGCTCTTTGCTGTAATTGTTCATACCAGTTAAGAACATATGAAGAAACAGCTGAATATGAGCATCAGCCCAGACTGCAGCTTGTCCTCAGTTCATTTTGTTCTGCTGGGCTTTCCAAGTACGAGGAACTGCTGGATATCAGATGTCAACATCCATCTCCTAATACCCATAACACCTTGAGTTTTGGGGTCGTTTCCTGTAGTTGGTTCAAACTACGTTCTCACTCTTAATGAACCAACCAACCAAGTTCTTTCATAAAGGACTGAGACTCACATTTTCAGGCGTCTCGTTGCCGTTATTTGGTGCCACCTGAGTTCAAATGTCCTTGTTCTCACCGGCCAAAACAAACCGAATTAAAGGAGGAAACACTCCTTTAGAGTGAACTCTATATTTGCAAAAAATCATCTATCTGACGCAGGTCTGCTGGAAACCGAGGTAAGGACACAGCAGCACAACACACACATATGGGCGAAATCAACACTTAACAGAACATTTTCCCATCTGGTAACACTTTACATGACAGCTAACTTTTAGCGTAGTTCCAGTGTAATTAGGAACAAAAATTAACAGCTTGCTCTGCTGTTTCAATAGGCCTATCATTCCACTGGATTAGTCAGATTCTTGGATTTGGACTAAGCCTTGCAAATACAGAGAAAAACAGTGTCCAGTCTCCTTCTTGCAGTAGTCGTTTCTGTATAACATCTCTTAATCTGCCATAAAGCCTATTGCATAGTAATAATTATTGTTCTAATGATATTTCACTACTGTCTAATTACACTGTAATTATGGAAATTAGTGAAGTGGAATGTAAAGGTTGTCCACTGTGTGTTTGTGCACAGTGTTACTGTCAGATACACCGGCACCAAACTGGTTTTCGCCTCTCTCTGCCTCTCTCTCTCTTCACCTCAGCGCTGCTCTCACGACATGGAGAGCTGTTGTGACACACAGAGGGATGACCCGCAGACACCGCTGCCTGTGTGTGTGTATGTGTGTGTGAGTGTGTGTGTGTGTGTGTGTGTGTGTGTGTGTGCGTGCGTGCCCTAGTGTTTGTGTGTGTCAACAAAACAATGAAACCCGACACATCCCCAAATATTGTCGGGAAAGCCCTCTGACGCAACACACACTTCCAGCCAATCGCAATCATGCAAAGGTGTTGTGTCTAGCCATTGTGGGTAATCCAGCTGATGACAAATAGTGGCGCTAACAGCTAGCAGCATAGTGCAAGTCTGTGTGAAGCTCTTCCAACCTTAGCTGCACAATCAGCGGGTAACATACAGGCCTGCAGAACCACATACAGCACAACAAAACCACACCTAGTAAATCCAACTCACTACATGTTTGATCCATTTAAATCACCCAAGGTATTCGGCTATATAACTAGTCCAACCAGTATATCGAGGGTTTAAAGGGAAAGGGTCGTAAGTGACATTTTCAAAACACGAGGACATTTGCAAAAACAAAACGATGGCCGATGATGACTGCATCTTTTTTTTATTCAAAACAACAAAGTAACCATTCATACTTTTACAGAGATTAAGATTCAGAAAACTGCTATTCTATAAAAAGCTATATAAAGAGCAGTTACACCCTTTTTGCAGCAAAATTAATCCAGTATTTGAATTTTGGACACTTGAGTCTTTTTGATTTTAAAATGTCACTTATGCGCCTTTTGCACCAAACCCTTGATATTCTGGTTAACATGCTGATCTGTGCCATAATCTCTCCCACTGACACGTGCATTTAAAATAGCTGCATCTGTATGACAGGCTGTTCATGAGGACTTTAATCACACCCTTTCAACCACAACAGCAGTGGAGCTTAGTGTTGTACGTTTGTTGTTTCTTGTGTATTTATAAAGTAAATGAGGTATGCAAGGCGGTATGGTACAGTTAGGCCGGTATATTTCAGTAAATCCCAGTTCATCCATGCACCACCCCCCTCTTTTCCATATTTTCCGGCCGTACTCACCAGCTCTTGGTTGGTAGAGTTGGAGTCGTCTCCGGGGAAGGGGATGTAGATGGCTAAGGCCACACAGTTGGCAAATATAGACAGCAGTATAAAGATATCAAATGGTCTGGAGAGAAACAGACTGTTAAGGAAGCCAGTTATCATAAAAGAAACATGTTTAAAAGTAAGATAACAATGTTTTGGAGTTAAGAGTGCTTTCTTGGAAGTAGGAGTGCTTTGTAAATTTGAAAAAGCGCTTATTTGAATTGTCTAAATTCAGCATTTTTAGGTAAACACTGGGTTTTGTCTACAACAGCCAGCCTGTTTCCACTCTCTCTGTCTCTCTGACTGTGGTCAAAAGGCAGAAAGAGAAAAGTGTTAGAAAAGTTACATTGCAAAATACTGTACTTCATTACACCAGACAAAGATCTGAGAAGGTTTTTAGACCTATGAGTAGGATCGCTGTAATAGGACAGATTCTGAAAATTCAACTGATATATTGATTGATTCATTCATTCATTAACATTTAGTATATCCATTCATCAGTCCAGCCATCAATCCCTCTATCCATTCATCCATCCATCTGTACATTCATACATCAGCCCAGCCTATCATCCAATTATTCATCAATCCATCCATCATTCATCAATCTATTCATCTATGCTTTCATCCACAACCACTGGCAATTTTAACTCCAGCTCTCGCAGCTTAAAGGCTGCTTCCATTCCAACAGTAAAGATTAGAGTTCATTAATTCAGAGATTTATCAAGTTACACATTCAGTCACTGACTCCCCCATCCATCCATTCACTAATCTACCCACCAATCTATCCATTCAGCCATACATCCATCCATAATCCATTCAGACATCCAAACATCCACTAATCCATCCATGCGGCAGGCTGAGGGATACTTCCACTCCACCAGGCTGATGCAGGCCCTGCGGATGGGGTTGTTGAGTGTGAGGCAGAACAAAGCTCTGGGCGGCCTGCTGTTGGTCGATCCTCCCTGCTTCTTGCTCTTGGCGTACTGCTGCCTCTTCCTGTGTGACAGCGAGCCCGCGGGCGCCGCGGCGCCGGTGGGCACCGACGGCCGAGGAGTCATGCTGGGCTTGGCGGCATCGCCCTGGGCTTGGCGAGCGGCGTTAATGGCGGCGTGCCAGGCGAGAACCGGACTGACGGCGGAACCGCCGCCGGGACCATGACCGCCGGCGTTGGCCCCGAGGAGGCCGAAACCCGAGCCGACAGGCTTGCCGGTGCTGGCCGGGGCCTGCGAGGGTTCTGGTTGGTGGATCTGGTGCAGGTGGGTGTGGCTTTCTGACCAGAACGCCGAGGCGTCACCAGAGGGAGTGGCTCTTTTGTTGCTGGCATACTGCGCCCCTGGAAAGAGAAGAGCGGGAAAGAGAGGCTGAATGATATTTATCAAGTGACTTCAACATTCTGAGCAAAACTTTTTGATTCATGTGTGTGTAATGGTGTGTTCCAATCAAATTTGTAAGTCGGAAATTCCCAGCTGGTAGGTCGGAAATACAATATCCATGCAACAGCTAATGTTATATCCACATGATTTTGCAACATTAGCTAGCTAGTTAGCATGGACAATCAGCACCTTGTGCAATTTTAACTTTCAAACGTATATGTTTAACCATTTACCACATAGGTGTTTGATAGGTTTA
>NC_136010.1:6774068-6791568 GCF_048128805.1 Centroberyx gerrardi
AGTTGGCCCTGAAATGATGTAAAATATTTGACAGTAAAGTGCCATATCTACTGAAGCTGCCAAATCTATATTTCTTCCCACGTTCCTAGGTCATCGACAGTATCTGCTTTAATGGCTATCTAGCATGCACTATAGTCTATGTAACTCATTATAATGCAAAATGCAAAGGAGGCCATTAAGATAAGTGGGCGAATTGTTCAGGTTTAACACGGAGGATGGCAGTCAGGCTTCTCTCACGTTTCCCTCTACGAGTTAACAGGGAAATCCCTGGATAACAATCAATTCCCTGTCTTCTTCTATCTTCTTAAACCTAAAGACAGCTAGCCTATTTGAAGTCCTGGTGTACTTACCCTTCAGGGGTCTTCCCCTTATAATAAACGGCATTCTGTCACCTGGCTCTCTTCTCGGGCCTCATAGCGCCGTTTCCTGCCCTCATTCCGCGGCGAATCGAGAGGAAATGAGTTGTCGGAGCTGTGTTGGAAGGTTACCAGTGATTGGATTACCTGTGCCTATATAGGATAACAGTTTCACAGTAGCAGGTAATCCTCCAATTATAATCCCTGCTCCAATGTTCCCTCAACAGAGGCAGGTGAGGCAGGCAGCTGCAGCTCAACTGGCCCAATTCAACCCCAATAACTGATCAGAGAGAAATTAGTGTTTAATATGAAATAGGTGTGTAAATTTGAGCTCCAAATTATTCTCTCCAAATGTCTACAGCCTATTTGTAGGCCCTTCCAGGACACTTTACTGTACAGAGTTTGAGTTCTGCTGATGTTTTCTTCCATATTTTGTGTCACTTTTTGTGTCATATTTAGTCAAATTTCATTCATAGATTAGACTACACAGAACTAAAAAGACAGGACATTTAAATTGACACGTTCAAAAATCTGACGAATCCACTTACAAACAAATGGCTCACTGTGTGTAAAACGTTAACTGAATTGGTGGATTTTGTATCGCTTGAACTGATCCCATATGGTTGATATTTTAACAGCTCTTCACCTGTGGTAAACTCAGAGATGCTCTCAGATTGTTCCTGAGGACCACTACACACTACTTGAGGTGCTCAGATTGGACCCCTAAAACTAGTATCGCTGCGCCACCTTGTGGTGTTTATTTAACACCTATATCGTCTAATAATTTTAAAATACCCGCAGTTCGTGTAAAATTATTCCCCTCATATATTTCTAGTAGTGTATGGAAATCATAGCGCTTTATGTAGTTTTTCTTGTGCTTCAAAACTTTTTTAGTACACAGCATAACGCAAATCACTCTCCATACTTCATCCAATTGCTGGATTTCAAGTTGTAGGCGAGAACATTCGGAAAAAGGAACGGATTTTTTTTGTCATCATACTGAAGGGTTTTCGTTGATCGTCATTTCTCACAAACATTTCGTGGCTCATTGGCGCTCCGACAATCTGGGAATTACACAAATTACGATTTAGATTCATCTCTGCGGAACAAATAAACTACTGGGAACCTTTCTGACAGTCGTGTTTTCCGGGGACAGTGGAAAATAAGTGTCCGCAGAAATCGGTCCGTGCGGGAGCAACAATCACATCCAAGATGGAGACCGCTAAAGCTGGACATCTCATGAGCTTAGCAGCTCTACAGAGACAAGACCCGTATATAAACAAACTACTTGATGTTACCGGCCAGGTAGCACTCTACAACTTCAACTCTAAAGCGAATGAATGGGTAAGTCTGCCAAAAATCCGTCTGTTTCGTGTTGTATAGCCGTCGAAACTATCGAAGTACCCTTGTAGCATGCTAATGCTAGCCCCTCGCTAACAACAACAAAACAGGACTACACCAATTAGTGAAGTACAGCGATACCAAAGATGTTAGCAAACACGGTATTTTGACAGAAGTGTTTTTGTGTAAGTAGCTGGTTTGCTATGTAACAAGCTAGCGCTAACTTACGTTACTTTGCTAATAACAGTTCGCCTACTTTATGTTCATACCGTCGTTGTATGTTTTCTGCTGTTGTGCGCATCTTGACTGATATTTTCCATTTCAGGAGAAGACCGAAATCGAGGGCACCTTATTTGTTTATGCCAGGTAGGTACAGAAATTGTTTCAACAATTGAACTTAGTGACGACACTACGAAGCTAAAACAAGTTATCATAACGTTAACGTTAGCTTGTTTACATCGCTCTGCTCTGTCAGTTGACGCATTCCCACGCACGTGTGTAGGCCGCAGTCAGTGTAAACAAACAAACATGGAGTTCTTCAGTTAATATACATGTAACATCCCCGTTATGTTTAGTAATAACATTAGCTAAGGTTAATTTTTGTACTCAGTGGTTCTTCATTTGGCACCATGTGATATTATTAAATATAATCTTTTTTTTTCACTTATTAGTAAGTAATGGTGGTATTCTAACATACACCATAATTGGTATATAGCCATATTCACATACAGTATTTGGTATTGTAGCCCTTCCAGGTTCCCCCCTTCTTAAAATTATTTAGAATTTTGAAACATACTTCCACAGCTTGTGAGTTATCAAGACTTGAGTGGTTTGTTATTTTGTGTTGTCCAGATCACATCACTGATTATAATCTGTCCCTTTTCATATCTTATACACTGTAGAGAGAACAAAACAGTTTGACCACTTTTCATGGAGTAGAATGACCAGCCAGGTTAATCCAGGTGTAAACCATCATCGCCTATTGATTTCACCTATTGAAATATCTCCAGTCATGAAGGGCAGATGTAGATCAAGGGCAACAGGCAGGTGAAAGAAAGATATTTGAGACATTACTAGTGCAAATAATTGCTCATGGTATAAAGCAATATCAGGGAGGTGATGGTAATATTTTGTACTTCCAGAGTAATATATTACAGCCCATATAATCTTTGTCATTTTAGGTCTGCCTCCCCTCACCATGGCTTCACCATCATGAACCGACTGAGTACGGAGAACCTGGTGGAGCCAATCAACAAAGACCTGGAGTTCCAGCTGCAGGATCCCTTCCTGCTCTACAGGAACGCCAACTGTGAGTAGCTTATAGAATAGATATTTTAAAATAGTAGATGTCAAACAGAGTGTGGAGTGTGGACACATATTCATGTGCCAACGGGGATCGAAATCAACTGTACTTAGATAATGTTTTCTAATGTCTGGGATCCAATATTTGTAGTATTTCAGTGTTTCTGTAAAAAATCCATTGAAAATTGCCTCTAGTAGTCATACTTATCCCAGTTAATACAATTAGGTTTTGGTTCTTCCTACAGCTGTTTATATTTTGTTGTTTCCTTGTGTGTGTGGCATTTCCAAACAATTTGGATGTGTGTCCTGGAAATATGCATAAGTGTAGAACATAATTAAAAAAGTTGAGACAACTACTCTAAGGAGAGCTGAAGTACAGGCAGTTTCCTCCCACAACACCAAACCGAGGTTCTGTCAGAAGTAACGCAGAGCTTTCTAGTCCCTACTGGAATGCAAGCCATGAATCTTTGCTATAGTGTAGTTTGTCATCAGATTTAGGTATCAGATATGCTTCCAAATATGAAAAAAACACCTGGATGATTTACTTTGCCAGACGCTAGAGCAGCTTCACACATAGTAAAAGTTAAATCAAATGCCTGAAGATGCTGCTGACTGAATTGTACATGCAAGGAGGGACAGATACATCGCTGACAGTGAGCAGTACCAGAAACAATGTTCGCTATTCCTCTGGCAGCAGTTAGGAACACTGTGTGAGGGTTGATTATAGGCGATGCACGTTCACTGCTATTTTGGGTCCGGTTTTGTTTTAGGTACTGCCTGTTTGTTTTTTCAATCCTATCATGATCATTAAGAAAGACTGAAAATGTTATTAAGAAATTGTTGGGTTAAAGCTCTGTGTGTCTGCATGTGCGTGCTGTGCGTCTGTGTTTAAGTGTGTGTTTAAGTACCTTGCTTTAGTTCAGAGCAAAAAGTGATTGTGTCCAGATCCTTTGATGACAAGGTACAAGGAATTGTGACGTGGTTCAAAGTAATATCCTGTTAAAATAATGTCTTTTGCAATCATAAACATAATGTTCCTAGAGTTATTGTTTAGACAAGGGAGCTGTCTGCCTGCAGAACTAAGTAATCAAACATAAACCACATGCTGCATACCATTGGTGTCCTGTAAAAACCTTGTATATCCAATTGTGCAATGATTATTTTACTGTAATGGACAGTTGGCATTGCCTCTTACCCATAGAAAATGCTTCATGGCCCTGTGACTACACCCGACCATTACAAATGTCATGGAAAATGTAAAAAAAAAAAATCCATTAATGTCAATGGGAATATCAGCCAGTGTGTTTTAATTACTGAATGGGTTAATTTTAGAGGATACACAGTTTCTGGACACCCAGGATACACTACTCTCTCACAAACACACACACCCACTAGGCTACATGGATCTCTGAAAGCACTATAGCAGGCACCTTCATAGAGGTTGAAGTTCACTAACACATACACACACACGCTGTTGTCACACACCACAGTACCTCTGAAAACGCTGAACAGACACCTCCCCAGGGTCCTCTGAAACACTTCTCTGCCCTTTTGCCTGAAGTCATTTTGGGGTTGTGGAGTCACATTAAGCAAGAAGACCTCTTCTGAATAGTTTCTTCCACCCATGACCTCACACGGGCCAACCAGACTACAGCAGTTTTAGCTTGGTTTGGCCCCAGTTTGGGTCATTCTGCATTGGGGCAAGGGTAAAAAAAAAACTGTTGGTTTTGATTGCTGAATCCGACTACCTCTTGACCCGTTGTCTTTATTTTTAAAATTGTGTTTTCGCTGCTTCGGTCTATGCAGCTAGGTGTCAATGCTTCAATCAAATTTCTCTGAGTTCATGAGAAGAGTTGGACAATAGGAGTAATTTATTTCCTCAGTAAGGAGTGATGAAATTCCTCAGATCTTCAGAAAGTAGTTGACAGCGCTGCCCCCGAGGTAATCGATTAGCAGTCTGAACAGGAGTTTCATCAAGGCAAGGAATAAGGAATAATGGGATTGCTTTCCCAGTTGTTTGCTAATCAGAAAAAGTAACATGGCCAGGGACAGTGTCAAAGTAGACTGTTCCCCCTTTGGACATGGTTTGCACAGCAGTCTGGCTGGTATGGTAGGCATGATGTACTTCCTCGTCGGTGTCCAGGCCGGCTCTGTTTGTCTGGTTACCGGTCTCCAGCAGCCTCAGTTCAGTCCAAAAGCTGTTATCATTTTAATTCCTCCGTCTGGTTTTTACTCGTCTGGTGATTTACAGGCAGATAAAACGGGTACAACAGCGATTAAAACAATGTTTGACGATATTCTTCAGGTTGTGTTAGAGGGGCATCCTAGCATTGGCAGCGCTGACAATCCCCTCAGAAAGATTGGTGGTATAACTTCTCTCTGATGGTGCCCCTCCTGGTTTTTATTCCAGCTGTTGGTTTCGATTGCTTGTCTAGTTCCCTTGCTTGAGTTTTCCTCATTCTGTTTCTGCTCTTCATCTGTGTAGACACAGTCACACAACTTACCGGCTAAGCCTCCTTGGCTTCTCAGAAGTTGATTCGTCAATGTGTATCGGAAGAGGCTGCCTGTGTTGCTGTCATCACTTTCCTGTTAAGGTGTGGTCGTTGTTGTGTAGGTTCCAGACTTCTGATCCTCTGAGAGAGAGCTGTGTCTTCTACATAGTCCTCAGACTCCTCCCTCTACTATGAGCTAGGAAGAGAGAAGGAGGAAAGGAAGGAAGGAGAGATGGAGCAGGTTAGAAGGTTGGTGATAGAAGAGTAGAAAGTCCTTAATATAAATGTGCAGTTACAGCGATGTTAATTAGAAACATTAACAATAGACTTGTGTAAGATCATTGCTCAGGTGGTCTGATAGTGATATACCGATGTAGTCTGATATACTAACATTACATAAAAAAAAACAATGTGGGCCTGGCCATCCTGCTGCTCGCTTCATTAATGCTCCCCTCTACTTCTGTAGTGACACTTTTTTACCTGGAGACGTTGCGGTTAATTACTATATCCAACTTTGAAACTCAGTTGACAGTTTGCTCCAACTGAAATTCATGAATTCAGTGAAATATTGTGGGAATTTCTCACCCAAGGTGGCCGGCAGTTCTTGCTAAGGCGACCCACTTTGACTATAAAGCGCTGCGGGAAACGCTGCACACACTCACACACACACACCTGTTTACACCCCTCCAGATTCCCCTTGGTAGATGCAGCAGGGAGGCAAACACTCAGGTTGCTAGGTTACCTCAGCCTCTTGAGGGACCTTGATGGTCTGGCAGTATTTCATCACACCCACACACATCACAACATGCAATGTAATACTGTCAGATTATTGTCACAAGCTATTATTATGTTGTTTTATTGAAAAGTGCTGGCATACAGTGAGATCATTTTGATTCTCAACTCATTGCAGTGTTTCCAACAGGTTGTCAGTTTACTTTGGCAGCAGCGGGAAGGGAGGGGGATTATTGATGACTTGTTATTGACGTTTCATTTAGCAAGCCCATTAACTCATATTTTTTCAGGCACTTAAGTCTCTCAATCTAGTGTAAGCTAATGGCATTGCAACATGAGCTGACAATTATACTTCCATCTGATTATCAAGCCTGTGTTTCAAACTCTCCATTCAGTTTGTGTCACACAGACACAAGATGCACTTCGTCACCGGTGCAATGAATTATGGTCATTGTAGTTCACTAACATGCTTTTGGTACTTGGCAGCATTAAATCTTGATTGTTTGAAAACTAAATTGGCGGATGTCACCAGCTTCATGTATTATGGCACCCCAAAACAAAAAATTCTGTATAAATAATCATACAAAAAAATAATTTAACTTTAGCCATAATTGTAAATCCTGATCATGTACAGTATTTGTCTTTGTGTTTTTCTTGCAGTGGGCATCTACAGTATCTGGTTTTATGACAAGAAGGATTGCCAGCGCATCGCTCAGCTGATGGTCAAGTAAGTAGCAGGAGTGTGTGAATGTGTGTGTGTGTCTGTACATTCTGTTCGGATAAGATAGGATAGTACTTTAATGTCATCTCATCTAAAATGTGTTGTGCATCACAAGCAGCTCTATTTCCCATCACAAAGAGTATTGGGATACACATATGACACAAGAAACAACAGTTACAAAATACAAAATTAATGTTGATTTTAATTTTTGAGGTGGTGTGTGTGTAGGTCAATCTATAACCCCCACCCCCTCACTACATGTGGCGTCCTTCCTCTCCCCCAGAATTGTGAAACAGGAAGCGGACCACGCCCAGAGAGAATCTCCAGAGAGGGCAGGGTCAGGGAGGACCAATGGTGTCGCAGAGCCGCGCCCCATCGACATCCTGGAACTCCTCAGCAAAGCCAAGGAGGAATACCACAGAGTAAGAAGGCCGCATACACACACACATATATAACTTGTTGGTTGTACTCTTGGATGAACAGATGTGTTTTAAGTCATGATTTGAATGTCTGATTATGTTTGTGGAATTGGAGTTTCACCAGATAATTGAAAATTCAGAGAATGACAAATGCTATTTGGTGGATGCTTTTATCCAAAACAAAACACCTTACAGCACCATGGCTGTCACACTGTCCAGTCGTCTTTTTTTTTTTTTTTTTCTTCTAGACCAACACACCAGAATCTAAGGCTTTGGATCAACCCATGTATCAAAGTTATGAGTTTAGATCATATAAAGTGTGAGCAAACACACAGCATCTGTGGCCCCCACACACTCAGACACCAACCCATGAGGCAACAGAGACTGAAGAGTAGATTTTGGGTGTTTTTTATCCCACGCATACCTCCCTCTCACTGACTGAAATACTTACACACATTCATGGATCTGACTCAAACGCATGCACAGATTCATGAGTCACACACACAGACATATCTGAGATTAGAGTGTTATTAAATCCTGGATTATTCCAGTTCAGTGTGTGTGTGTGTGTGTGTGTGTGTGCGTTTAAGCACCCAGAGGTGGAGTCTTACTTCATTCCATTTCCAATTGCCTAACTCCTGCTGTTCGTCAACCTTTTCATCCTTCTAAATCATTCACTGTCATTCTGTTTTGGATTGGGACTATTTTTGAAACATAGAAAGTCATATTTCCGGCTATGTGTGTGTGTTTGTGTCATTCAGAGTCAGACAGGTGACACGGATATGTCCGCTTCTACGGAGCCAAGTGTGAAACCGGCTGTCAACGCTACTGAGCATGCCCACAGCGCACCACAGCCTGAGAAGGTACACACACACACGTGCAAACACACACTAAATGAACTGTCCAAATTCTACATTCAAGGTCTGCAAATAATAGGTAGGGATGCTCTTCAGATTCAGATTTCATTTATTGAGCCTTTTACAGGAATTTGCTTTGCATGTAAGATCATTTAGTCAGACTTCTACAGACATTTTACAAAGATAACATTTAAGACATCAAAGAACACACAAACTACAAAACAGGAATGACAGCGTAACATTTCAACATACAGGTAAACTAGACACTGCAGCAGGTTAGGATCATGATCATGGTGCAGAGTCGGGGTAAAGTGCATTTGTGGGAGTTCATTAGTTTGATGCTGCGGGGTATCTTCTATATCTGGGTTATGGACATACAACTCCCGTTCATTTATCATGAAGATAGCTATTTTGCCTGCTGTTTCATACTCTTTATTTCCCTGATTCCATCCCTGGTATCAGTTGCTCACAGGTTTGCTCTTTTTCCCCACCAGACTTCTCATACAGGTGTGAAGCAGATCACCGTTGAGGAGCTCTTTGGTTCTTCCCTCCCTAAGGACCCCTCTCTACCCGCCATGCCCGCCCAGAGCGCCACAGCACCACCGCACCAGAGCCAGCCATATCCCACTCCAGCCCATCTGGACCCTCTCCTCCCTCCCCACCTCACAGCACCAGACCCCGGGGCCAACCAGCGCCACCTAGCCCCCGGCCTGCTCCCAGCCCCGGCCTCCTACGCACTCCACCCCAGCCCCGTTTTCCAGTCAGTAGGCCCCAGGTTGGAACCCCATCCCCGGTGCTCCGTCTCCCCACTCATGGTGCCTCCGGCTGGGTCAGAAACTCGCGCTGCTCCCCCTGGTCCCGGGGCACCGTCATCAACCCCGACAGCCTACTTGGGACAGGAGATACTCGGCACGCTCAAACCGGCCGTGAACTCGGACATCCACAAGCCCATCCTCGCTCCCAACTTCCTGCCCAGCACATTGGTCCCGCCCCAGAGCTTCCAGGAGCCAATGGGGAAGCCCCTTCTCCAGCAGGGAAAGGAGGTGGATGTGTTTTCTCAGGCCCCAAACCTGATCAAACCAATGCCTGTGAGTTGGAGGGTTATCTCAGCAGCTGTTTGCTGTTACACCTTAATTAGTCTCAACCTCTCCCATTTGTTGTTTGTTCTCATATATGTCTTTCCCCTTCTCTCTCCCACTGTCTTTCCCTTCCTTTTCTCAGGCTGTCCCCATGAATCCAGGTCTTGCTGTTCCTGGGGCGGGTCCAGGCCTTTCGGGGGCGGCGATTTCTGTGCTTCTCTCCCCCAGCGCCTTCCAGCATTCTGTTAACAAGACATCAGCAGCAGCAGCAACAGCATCAGTGGTCCCTCCTGCCCCCTCCGACCCCTCATCCAGTTCTACAGGTGGTGTCGAGCCCCCCCAAACACCCTGCAGCAAGACGCAGCTACAAGACACTCTGATACACCTCATTAAGGTACACACACACACAAAGGCATAAAAAGACACACAAACAATAAGGATCTAAGTAAGGGATACAGCAAGCTGGTCATTATTGCAAAATAAGCCCAGATCAAGGGCTCGGCTCGCTGTACATTATCCCACTCATTACACGGCTACTTACCAAAGTACTCCAGAGCTGTAACCATAGAAACGTCTGTAACTACCATCCATGGGCTATACTGAAGCTGAACTGTAACCATAGCAACGCAAACAATTTTGGTAAGATTGCCGTTCATCATCGAACCAGCAATCAAAAGTTTTGTTCTCTCCCAATAAATTAAAAGTAATATTGGAGAAATCTTCCATATTTCTAACCTAGGTGTCTGTCTGCTGTAACCAAGGAGAAATGTTTTTTTGGCACACGGTGTCGTTAGTTAATTTGATTAGAAATCAACAAACTCGACCAGACTTCTTGACTGAGGAGTGATATGATTAGATGTGAAACAGCGGTCTCTCAGAAATAGCAGACCTCGTAATGCCTTCATTGGCCAATCATAATTGAGTATTCAATTAAGCCGTCTAATAAACAGTTTAATTTCATGGGTGTTTCATACAAAAACATCCTGTGAAAAGGCTGTCAATTTAATGAAAAATCATTTTAAAGATCAGTCTGCTTGATGCACACAGACTCACATTAACAATTTCTGTGCAATCATTCATCCCTCTCTCCTTCTTTACCTCTTCCTGTCCAGAATGACCCAGCCTTCCTCAGTGCCATCCACGATGCTTACCTGCAGAGCCTGTCCCAGGACTTCAGCAACATCAAGCTATAGCCCCGCTTCAGCCGTCACCACTGTTACCTACAACACAACCCCTATCACGACCCGAAACAAGAGCTGCAACACCACAACCATCACCCTGCATCAAAGGTTCTTAACTTTTCAGCCTGGGACCCAAATGAATTAACAGGGGACCCAGGCTCATTAAAACATACCAATACTCTTGTTGTGTGCTGGCCTAACCCAGAAACAAGCCTGTGGCTTATTTTGTGTCCTGACACACGGTTAAACACTGCCCTACCGCATACTTTCCAACGATGTCAGCAGCATCATTTTATAACCCGACTTCTGCTGTGACCCCGCACTCTTCTTCCTCTAGACTTGAACCAGAGAGAGCAAGAAGGCAGACTGGTAACTCTTTAGGACTTCTAACATTGGAAAGACAGACTGAAGAGACCAGAAGTTCATGGGATTCAAACAAGTGCATCCAGCAGCTCTTTGACACGCTGTACAGCACAATTCTGCAGAACCCATGTATTCTTCAGTGCGTTATAAGGCTTGAAATAGCATATCCCTGCCATTTAACCCAAGCTCAGATCTCTTTGCTTTTTGAGTCTTGACTCTGCTGACTAATCACTTTAACCTGGATTGACGTCTTGTCTAGCCTACATGTGTCACGGCAGAACTACTGAGAGAGAGAAAGAGGGGGGCACCTGGCTTCATGTGGCCCCTGAATCCAGTTATTTGACCTTTCAAGCCCTCTGGACAGGATTTATTTAGGGAAAATAAACTTCCCACTATGCCCTTGAGTCATCCTGCTGACACACAGTGAGTATGGGAAAGCTGTCGGCCATGTGCTGGTAAAGTGTGGCCGGTAAGACGGACCACAGTGGAGGTTTGGTGACTTCTTATCACTTCACTTTTGACCCTGACCCTCGGACGAATTGGGCACAGTATGATCCATGATTTCTCCGCCTGAATCATAGACTTTGCCCCTCTTACTCATCTCACAACGCTTGGGAGTTTATATATGGGAACAGTGAAACCACACACACATTCTGACTGCTTACTAAGAAAGCGGGATCGCCCTCTGTTGCTGGGGACCTCCGAACTGTTTTGGGCGTCTTTTCAGACGAATTGTTTTTTTTCTCTGGAGCTAAAAGGCCTAAAAGGACTGCTCATTTTCATACTTACTCTCACCTACTTACCAAACCTGCTCCCTTTTTATAGAGTGATGCTAATGCCTGTATATTTTTGGTGACACCGCAGATGCTCTGAACAGCCATACAGTTTTTTGTGGCATTTTGTCATCGACAGTGTTAACGTGATAAGAAGGAGATCGGTGGGGATTTTTCTAGATCAAAGGAAGACGAGGACTTCCACAGTTGTTTGGTGAAGCACTTGCAGCTACGAGCTCAAACAGATTCCAGTGTTCAGCTTTCGTAATGCTTCTATGTTGCAACACACACACATAGACGCACGCACAAACTGCTTCTTTCCTATCTTCTCCACATTTCTCCCTAACCCCTCTCTCTCTCTCTCTCTCTCTCCCTCTCTCTGTCTCTCTCTCTCTCTGTCTCACTCTCTGTCTCTCTCTCTCTGTCTCTCTCTCTCTCTCTCTCTCTCTCTCTCTCTCTCTGTCTCTCTCTCTCTCTGTCTCTCTGTCTCTCTCTGTCTCACTCTCTGTCTCACTCTGTCTCTCTCTCTCTCGTCTCCCCTCCACCAGCTAAGCTCATAACGCTTGATGTCCTCGGAGGGGAACATGTGCAATAGAGGACAGTCGCAATGCCTTTTGGGATACCAGCATTTTGGGATATTTTAGGATGGTACAGTAGAACTTTGTTTATCCGACCCTCTGAATTCTGAACCGACCTGTTATCTGGGTATAATTAACGAAAAATGCAGAAAAAACAAAATTATATTCTATTCATTTTGCACAATTGTTTAGATTTCCTCACCAAATGAGTAGAATTTTAACCCTCAAAATAGACTGCAGGGGGAGTACATCCACTTTTTGAATCAGTTTTGAACCAGTTAATTCAGTTTATACCAGTAATCCAAATTAATAACATAATAAATAGAAACTACCTCCTTTCCCGTTGGCTCAGATTAGCAAAGTTCAACCTTACTGTTTTGTTATTTTTGGTTTTTTCCAAGCAGCCTTCTGTATAAATACGCTTTCTTATACAAAGACTTAAAGACAAAATAGGTTGTGGTAATATTTGGCTTTTTTTGCAGTAAAAAGCTACTGCAGCACAGAACCTTAAACCCTGAAATCCACGATGGGAACAGGAAACGGCAAGTCTGTCTCCACATCTCCTGAATTGCTGATTGGCTGTTGCTGCTTTTGCGTGAAAACATTTGATCTCCTGTATATCTAAGAAGTCAGCTTTTCAAAGATTCAGGAAAAATATAAATGATTTAGTTATTGGCATCTGTGCGTTTTTGAAACAACATGTCGGATTATTAATTGGTTTCGTTTGCCCTGGTGTCATGAAATATGTTCAGCACATGTAGGACCGTGAAAACAATTAGAAAATAATGGAAAAACATGGAAATTTAGGTTATGAGGTTTTCACATGATGGCAGCACTGTTTATTTAGTGACCCAGCTGTGTCTTAGTCACACAAGCAGAGAATACCCAGTGATGTTATGTAAATGCAGATTTTTTCTACTGTTCATTTGTCTACGTTATAGTTCTCTAAATGATCTGTAGACTTAGTCATTCCAGATGGAAACTTCACTACTAGACATCAACAACTTTGTTGTTTTTTTTGTTTTCTTTGTTTTCTTTCTTTTTATTTGAAGTTTTGCAAACAATATGAAATGCAGATGGTATTTTGGTATTTCAGTTCACTTATGGAACGTGCAGATAAAGGCTCGAAATTCACATAATAATCAGAAAATATTCATGTTATTCTACATGGGAAACTTTCTGATAGTAAATCATGTTAATTAGAGCGATCTGAATTTCTGCATAAAGTCCCATCCCCATTGTGACTCCATGTCTTTGTATTTTGCCCTGCAATTTGAATGTATTAGATGTTTACTAGCAGCATCTGTTGATGTGCCACTCTTGTTTTCACCTGCTGTCTGTGTGTTTCAGTTGAGCTTCACTCACATCATTATGCCTTTAACACCAGTTGTTAAATGTGATGATTTTTTGAGCAAAGTGTATATCCCAGACTTAATACAACATGGTAAGTAATGGACTGGCACAGTAAATCAAATATCAATACAGTTGATTGACCTGTAATAATCTTCAGATGTGAGTTTGCCAACATTGCAGACCTGTATTGGTTAATTAAATGCACACAGGAAGAATATTTGAAATTTAGAGATTATTTTTTAATCCCAATGCTCATATTTTAAAATTTTAAGGTTATTTTATGCCTTGGTATGATGTATCTTATTGGCCAGAAATATGATTTTTTTTTTGCTCAGTGCTTTGGGGAAGTATTTGCAAATTGCATTCATTTTTTAAAATATTTTTTGTCACTGTGCGTAATTTGGTTTATTATGACTATTTTGTGATATTAAAGATTAGAAAAACAAAGTTGTTTATTTTTTTCTGTGCCTGGGTGGAGCCACTCTGTCAGTGAAGTTCAGAACTGACTCCTGAACATTCTCAGTTTTTGTAATGTAAAATATGCTTTAAAGTCTAAACAGGGATGTGATTTTTAGTTGTTTTTTTTTCCTCCTGGATGATGATGGGGATTCCTATTTCTCTGCTTTTTCTCTTGTTAGTTTCTGCCTGTTTGTATAGTCCTGGATTGCATGCAGCATTTGCAGCATCTGAATCAGGTCCAGTATAACTGCTTGATGTAATATTTTTCCATTTGCCAAACGAATATTGAGAGATGTGTATAGATGTGGAGAAAGGTGCCATTTCTCTATTTGACCACTAGATGTCACTTTTTGTTTACTTTAAATCTGTTGTATTATTGCCCAAGGTTAAAGAGTAATCAGTAGGTGTCATCCCCATGTGGATAGCAGAGATCTTGACCCAGGAGTAGTTCTGGGTACAAGTGAGAAAACAAATTGCTCTTTCTTTTTTTAATCATGTTGAATTTAGACTTTAGAGCCTCTCTGCTTCCTAGAAGATGCAGCAGCTCTCAGCAAAATGTTCTCATTTCCCCTTCAGATCGTCCTTCCCAGGTCCCTGCTGGCCAAATTTGGAATTTAATCCCAGTCAGTGTCGAGAGTCACAGACTGATGGCAGCACTCAAAACACACAGTGTCCCATTCAGTCACCCATGGAGTATCACCTCGGTGCTCCAGTAGACAGTTTGTAGCTTTCATCATCAGTGTGACTGGTTGTTGTTGGAAATGTTTCAACACGACTCGCAACACTTACGATTCTGTTTTCACCACTGAGACATTTATTAATCATTCATTACAGTGTTTGCATCAATCCGACCTCTTCACTCTCTGTAAAAGACTTGTACCAAGGTTTTACACACAGGAACTCTTCTACACTACCAGTCAAAAGTCTGGACCCACCTGATAGAATGTACTGAATGTTTTTCATTCTCTTAAAGTCATTTTGATCTAATGGCTTCTGCTTAAATGCTTGAAATTAATTTCTTAGACAAATATAAACAGTGAAGTTGATGCCTATGGATGAATTTCTTTCCAAAGCCTTTGCCTTTTCATCGAGGCAAAGGGCGGCTACTTTAAAGAATTTAAAATATAAGATAGTTTTGATTTGTTTAACACTTTTTTGGTCACTGCATCATTCCATTCGTGTTATTTCATAGTTTTAATGTCTTTACTATTATTCTAAAATGTGGAAAATAGTAAAAAATAAAGAAAAATGTGGTGTGTCCAAACTTTTGACTGGTAGTGAACATGGGAGGTTTTGCTCGCCACTGGAGATATTTTGGCTTGAATGAACTCTATCAAACCTATAGGCCAAATAGTAGCTGAGGACTTTGAACGGCCTACTTGGCGAGTAAAAACCCTCTACCTCTATCCATACCAGTTATTACCTGAAGGGCAAGTTAAGTGCACGATTACAGGTGCAGTAGGCCTCCACTGCTCCTAATCGGGTCGGACTCAGTGGGGAATGTCAGTAAGCTAAGATTACAGTGATGTGTGATCCTTCCCTCGGCACGTCACCCGTTCCCCCGCTGCACATCTAACTGCTGCTGTAGTGTCACAGGACAGTCAGGTGGAAAGGAGCCACTCACTATACTAGACTGTACTGCTTCATGCTGTGTTGTTATATTATACTTAGAAATATTTTTTCATGTCAAAGACCCCCCCAAGTAGATGCACATTAGACCACAAACCCTCGTTTGATAAGATTTTTGTCCTGCACACAGAAAAATGCAGGAACCGAAAATGGTTCTTCGAAGTGATGCCATAGAAGAACCATTTCTGGTTCCATAAAGAACCTTTCAGAGTTTTCAGATTTCTGCACTCCTATGCTTAGACACTTGCATTGTGTTTTTGTTTAATTGCCCTTGTGTAAGGCTCATTTGCAATTGCACAACATAGATAGGCTAATAGGCAGTTAATTTTCCAAATGTATCGTCCACCATCCAATAACTCAATAGTTTTAATATCCAAAAAAACCACATGGGGAACATGAAGAACCATCCACTAAATGGAGTGGTTCTTTAGTAGGTGATGGTTCTTCGTGGAACCCCACAGCCATTTAAAGAACCAGTTAAGAACCAGTTTTTCTGTGTGTGTCAGGAACCCCATCTGAGGGCCGCAGACCCAACTTTGGGAATCGCTATACCATACTATACTATACTGTACTATACTACAGCCAAGTATACTCTGCTACACTATATTGTGCTGTTTCTTAATTCTGCAGCAGTGTGAGTAACATGGTGTTCATGGTAAAAGACAAAATCTTTCCATGTGTGGTTCAGACTTTGTCCACTTCTTTGTCTGAACATCAGAATCGTTTTAAATGCCAAGTACAATAAATGTCTTGGTGACATTGGTGCAAAAACTCAATTATGCTGACACATTGGGTGAAGGGGGTATGCTACAGTGTGTCTGCCTCTTCCATTACTATATAACCGTCAGTCAGAATATAAACCCTCTGTCCTTCAGTGTGCAGACAGACAAAATATGCAGGTAGAAATGATGAAAGTTTGTCAGCTCCTGTAAGAAACTAAAAATATGTCTTTTTGTATCTCTTGTCTGTGCAAAACATCCACTTTGCTTTTCACAATTCTGGTTGTCTATAATTAATTTCTCTTGACCTGCTCAGAACAGTTGTATAGATAATTTGAAAGGAAGCATTGCTGCACTATTGAGATTCAACCTGTGCGTCCCTGAACAGAGTGCGACTTTTCAGGGAAGGGAGGGCGGCTTTGTGTGTGTGTGTGTGTGTGTGTGTGTGTGTGTGTGTGTGTGTGTGTGTGTGTGTGTGTGTGTGTGTGGCCTCAGCCCAAAGCCGTCCTACTGTTGGATGTGCTCATGCGTGACTGTTTGGAGAGTAACTGTAGTCTCCTTTTAGCCCTAGATTAGCCATATTCATAGGCTTTGCTTGCAAACACGCCCCCTCTCTCCCTCCCCCCCAGCCCCCCCCCCCCCCCCCCCCCCCCCCCCCCCCCCTCTCTCTCTCTCTCTCTCTCTCTCTCTCTCTCTCTCTCTCTCTCTCTCTCTCTCTCTCTCTCTCTCTCTCTCTCTGTCACAGGTTCATCGAGTCTTTTTAACCCCTGCGATCGTCCTCCGTGCGTTCAGCTCGATCTTTCTCGGGACAGACCGGGGACTTTTAACTCTTCACTCAATTCTACCGGCGTGTGTGCGCGTGTGTTTTTTGGTGCATCGGCCAGATGGAGGACTACCACAAACCGGACCAGCAGACGGTGCAGGCGCTCAAGAACATCGCCACCCGGCTCCGGATCAACTCCATCAAGGCGACAACTGCAGCGGGCAGCGGGTAAGAGGAGGACCGCGGGGCAGAAGGGTAAACCCGGCTGTAGGTTTAAAGCCTATAGGATAAAACACATGGTTACTGTCCCGGGCCGGTACGAGCCGTGCACCTCTGGGCTTATTATAGGACAAATTATAAGACAAAGTGTTGATTAGTCTAGG
>NC_136010.1:7101568-7184068 GCF_048128805.1 Centroberyx gerrardi
GCATTCAGCAGCACTTGAGCAATGTACTGTTTGAACATGGGGGTGGAAGCCTGCAGAGACAGAAACAATGCTGTGTGAGAGAGAATCAGCAAGAGAGAGAGAGAAAGAGAGAGAGAGAGAGAGAGAGAGAGAGAGAGAGAGAGAGAGAGAGAGAGAGAGAAAGAACCAAATCAAGGACAGGGAAGGAGGGAGAGAGACGTCAACACGCAGGACGCTCCGCAAGAGGCACATCAGAGCTTGAGTTTTTTTTCACATTCCCAAGGCATTTTCTCTGATAAAACCAACGTCCTGTTTTCAGGCTCTGCTGTAGAGATAATAGTAATAAATACAATAAATGAAATAGATATGTGAACCTGTTTGAGGGCTACAGCCACCCCAGCAATGGCGTGGTTGTGAGGTCCTCCCTGCAGCGACGGGAACACGGCGAAGTTGACCCTGTCCTGGAGGTCATAGGTCACCTCCCGACCTTTCTTATCCACAGATCGCACCCCCTTCCGGTAGAAGATCAGACCGGCCCTGCAACACAGGTGACAGATGTGTTAGAAAGTCATATAGACTTACACTTTTAGAATTTCACAATGGGCAGTAAACAGTATTTTATCACATGGTGTCATAGTTTAACACACCATACCATACCATACAATACAATATCATGCCATACTATACCATACCATACCATACCATACCATACCATACAATACAATATCATGCCATACTATACCATACCATACCATACCATACCATACCATACAATACAATATCATGCCATTCCACACGATTTTGTTTTCTATCTTATCACATCAGCTCATGTCACGTCATGTCACGCCATGTCACCTCATATCATGTCACCTGATATCAGGTCACATCATGTCAGGTCAAGTCACGTCACGTCACGTCACGTCACGTCACGTCACGTCACGTCACGTCACGTCACGTCACGTCACGTCACGTCACGTCACGTCACGTCACGTCACGTCACGTCACGTCACGTCACGTCACGTCACGTCACGTCACGTCACGTCATGTCACGTCATGTCACGTCACGTCACGCATTGCATCACATCGCATCGCATCGTATCTTGTATTCGCATGTTACACTTATGTGTATACCTGCATAATATGACAAGTTTGACTTTTACATAATGTAACACATAGAACCAAATCAACGCTTAATCAGATTTAATGTTGAAAGCGTATTCTTGATCAATTTTTTAGCATACACTGGACACAAAAATACAGCTATTTCAATCCCCCAGAGCTGTCCACCATCATTATTGGTCTATAACAAAAAAAAAAAAAAATCCCACAAAACATTCAGTCCCTCACCTGGCTCCACGCAAAGACTTGTGTGTGGTGGTGGTGACCAGGTCGGCGTGCTGGAACGGAGAGGGAACGGCTCCTGCTGCCACCAGGCCGCTGATATGAGCCATGTCTGCCAGGAGGAAGGCATTCAGCTCCACACACAGCTGAAACACAGACAGTTGAAAACAATAAACATCTCTATCCCCAAAATAAACACCAGAATAGAATAATGTTTTAAATCACTTCTTAAAACACACTTTTATAGACTGGCTTTTATGTAATGCTATGGGTTTTTCTTTTACTTTCTTTACTTTCTACTTACTTTCTTTTTTACTTTTAATCTTCTGTTGTTTCTTAGGTTTTTTTAATCTCATTTCATTTTACATATTTATTTATTCTTCTTTTAACCTATTTTCTCTTGTTTGTGTTTCCTATTTTTCATCTCCCCTATGTATTTTGCTATTCTTGCTTTTATGCCTGTCCTGTGAAACACTTTGTAAACTCTGCTTTTAGATAAGTGCTATATAAATAAAGTTTGTATACCGTATAATAGACTTAATTCACCCCATAAGCAGTACCTTCTTCATGCGAGGGTAGTCGAGGAGGCGGGCGTAGGCGCTGGTTCCAGCTATGATGAGTTTGGGTCTGAAGAGACGGGCCGTTTTCTCCAGCTGCTCATAATCTATCAGACCCGTCTTTGGCTGCGAGACGATCCAGGGGGACAGAGATGGAGGGAAGATTCACAAACGGTGACAGTCAAAACCCCCCCAAAAAAACGAAAGGCCCAGAAACTAAAATGGAAATCATAGGATTCATTAAAAAATCAGCCTGATGAAGGTTTGGGCCACAGGAAGAAGGAAGTTAATGTCTGAGCCCTAATGGAATAAAAGCTTTTTAACTTTACGATCCACTTGAGTGCTTTGGACTTCATGATTTTTTAAATACTCCCTTCCCTTCCCTTCCCTTTCCTTCCCTTCCCTTCCCTTTCCTTTCCTTTCCTTGATTTTTTGAATACACCCTTTCATTTCCTTTCCTTTCCTTTCCTTGATTTTTTGAATACTCCCTTCCCTTCCCTTTCTGTGCCTTTCCTTTCCTTTCTTTTCCTTTCCTTTCCTTTCCTTTCCTTGATTTTTTGAATACTCCCTTCCCTTCCCTTTCCTTTCCTTTCCTTTCCTTTCCTTTCCTTTCCTTTCCTTTCCTTCCCTTCCCAGAGAGCACCAGTGGAGGTAACACAAAATAACCAAGAACCACAGGCTTCCTTTGACCAATGACAAGCTTAGTTTGAACCTTTATCTTCATTTCCTGAACAAAATCACTCACATTCAGTTTGTAGGGCATCGATTCAAAGTAGATGGAGGTGGCCGAGATTCTCTTGGTATCCGTCATGTAGCCGTGGGTTAGACTGAAATATAGAGGAGTAAAAAAAAAAGTAAATATACGTATATAACTTATATATATATAACTTATTATAATAGAGTCAGGAAGCTCAGCAGGCTCAGCACATTCAATGTACTTGCAACACTGTGAGTTTATTTCCACTCCTTCTTTCTCATCCATCTCACTTAATAATAATCAGGTAAGCAGTCAAAAAGCAGTTAAAAATAAGTTAAAAAGTGAAAAAGCAGTCATAATTATATTTATTGCCTTCAACTGATGGCTTTTTGGTCTTCTCTTAACCACGTTTAACCAAGTTATGACATTATCCAGCAGTTATTACATCACCAGTTGCTACAACACCACAACAAACACGATCTGGAGTTCAGCGTCTCTGGTTTAAAGAGATAGTGAAACATCCACTCACTGTCCTCCATCGGGCAGATCCAGGCCCATGATGCGGTCGTGAGGCTGCAGGACAGAGGTGTAGGCTGCGAAGTTAGCGGGGGACCCGGAGTACGGCTGGACGTTGACGCCCCACAGGTCCGGGTTCAGACCGAAGGCAGCGAGCGCTCGCTTCTGACACAGCAGCTCGATCTGGTCCACGACCTCCGCACCGCCATAATACCTGGGAAGGGACAAGACAAGAGACACCTGTGAACTTCTAATGGGAATTATCTGAAATGTCAAAAAGGAACTGATGTATCACTGTCAGGTGAAAACCATGTTTTAAATTAAATTTAAAGAGTAGCCAAACCCCAAACCCAAATCCGTGTAAAGCCTGACATCTAATGGTGAAAAGCAGGGTACTGAACTGGCCATCTGCTATTGGCTGGTCTTTGGTGCCATCTTTGGTGCACCATCACCTGGCACCAAAGATCAGCCAATGGCAGATGGCCAGGCTTCACACAGATTTGGGTTGGGGTTTAGTTACTCTTTAAGGATTAAATGGTTCCCTGTGTTTTTTAACCTTTACTTTACTGAACACATTTGCTTTTTTCTAGCTATGTCATGCTACACATTCACACAGTTTAACATTTCCACCTTGGAGCTTCCCTGTGCATCCACGGTGGTTAAGTACCTTGCGCAGCAGATCAGCAGTGGTTGTAAAGGAAGAGGAGAATGTTACTCATTTACTTCCCCGACCCACCCATACTGTCCCAGCCGGTCTGGGGATTCGAACTGGTGACCTTCCAGTCACAAGCCCATTTCTCTAAACTTTAGAAAATAGATTTTATTAGATTTTATGACCCTTGGGCTTGTGAAAACCTTTCAAAGTTTTGTAATCATTGCCTCAATCACTTATCAGGCATTGTAAATTTACAAAAGTGTGTGGATATCAGTCTAAGAAATAAGGCTGGCTTTCATAATTCCTGATAAGTCGTCATTTGGAGTTTTGTGTTTTTTTGTCAGAAAAAAACATGTCAGCTCTTACTGGAGTTGTAGTTGATCATAATTAATTATAAGAAGAGACATGCAGTAGATACAATTTATCCTCCGAAATGGCCTTGGTCTCTTGATCCTGTGGATTTCACAATTATACTGAGATCACTAAATGTTCTCTCAGCCTCTGCTGGCTCCTTTTTCAGTATCAGCTATTCCCAAATGTTAATTTGTGGTTAATAAGATGTTCAATTAACTTTCTTAGATCATAGGAATAGCATACAGGACATAATGCACATATGTGTATTTTTTTGTGTGTTTTTTTTGCATTTATGTTTGTTTTATTTGACAACACTTTACAACTTTATACTGAGAAAAGTTCTACACACATAGTTTATTTTGCTAACTTTGTATTGTGCATCAGTCTAGCACATTAACATCATCACATTAAATGCTGCTGGTATCTTTCGGGCGCCCCCCCAGCCATAACCTTAGCACCTAACACAACCACTAATGCACATTATCCAAAAAGACAGTGACAGTTTCCTCTACAGTCTCACTGGTTCTGGACAGCGTCTCATCATTAGCCGTCTGGGTTACCTTTGTCCTGGGTATCCTTCAGAGTACTTGTTGTTCAGACAGGAGCCCTGGGCCTCCAGAGCCGCACGGCTGCAGAAGTTCTGACACGACAAACAAGCACAGTGTCAAGATCCAGAGCCATATGCATTTTTTATAATGTTATATATTCAGAACGCTGTCACCATCCAAATATAACCTGTTTTCACTCAGAGAAGGTTGAACACCCCTGCTCTTTTTCAGCAAGCCCGGCTAACCACAGTCTAAACCTGAGTGATATTAAATCGCAGGATCTAGCAGTGTAATTACAAGCTTTTCTATCACAAAACACTATCACAAAAACACTTAGAGCCACTTAAGCTGCCTAATGTCCCAACATAATCACCATGATATATTAAACATAACCAATTTGGCTAATTAGGTCATTAATAAAGATAATTAATGCATTAATTAGCAAATATTTCTATGTCAACACACTTGTCTTCACATAACATATGTATTATATTAATATGAACTCCACATCTTAAGGCCTTAAGGAGGTATTGTAGTTTCAAGAAAATCATTTTTTCCTCATTAATATGTAAATTTATGCAGCAAGGTGCTCCAAAATCTAATCAGATCATCTGCTGTATAGGGGGAACCTGTGGTGTAAGTATGAAGTTTTTATTATGAATTGTTCTTGTGTTAGACAGACAGACAGACAGACAGACAGACAGACGACAGGCAGGCAGACAGACAGACAGACAGGCAGACAGACAGACAGACAGACAGACAGACGACAGGC
This sequence comes from Centroberyx gerrardi, assembly GCF_048128805.1. Classification (NCBI taxonomy): domain Eukaryota; kingdom Metazoa; phylum Chordata; class Actinopteri; order Beryciformes; family Berycidae; genus Centroberyx; species Centroberyx gerrardi. Next base: position 7,106,988 of record NC_136010.1, read on the forward strand.
AGGCAGACAGACAGACAGACAGACAGACAGACAGACAGACAGACAGACAGGCAGACAGGCAGACAGACAGGCAGGCAGGCAGACAGACAGACAGACAGACAGACAGACAGACAGGCAGACAGACAGACAGACAGACAGGCAGACAGACAGACAGACAAACAAAATTCAGGTAAGGTAAGGTAATTGGTCAAATCTATTAAAATTTAAAACTCTTACATAAATCATGATGAAAACAATCTTCCAAAAAGCTTGTCACAACCTTTCCTGGAGAGATAGTTCATAACTTTAACATTACATTCAATAGAAAAAAGAGTAAAAAAAAACAAACAAAAAAAACTGTTATACTATAAAGCTATTAGAAGAACTATAGTCAAACTAAGGGGTGAACATAGAGGAATCTCTGATACTGAGCCCCATGGGATTCAAGTCAAGTCTCCCAAACACACTGGAGAGTCAGAGGGGGAGATGAAACTGCAGAGAGGGAAATGAATGTAAATGAACCCTTCTCTCTCTCTCTCTCTCTCTCTCTCTCTCTCTCTCTCTCTCTCTCTCTCTCTCTCTCTGTCTTTTTATCCCACTATTACTTCTGCTTATCTTCCCCCCCTCTCTCTCTCAACTCTCTCTCTCTCTCTGTCATTCCTTTCCCTTGTCTATTCTGGTTTTCTTTTTTTCCCCTCACTCCCCCACTTATCTCTGCCTCTCTCTCTCTCTCTCTCTCTCTCTCTCTCTCTCTCACTCTCTCTGTCCTCTTCAACCTCCCCCTCTGTCTTGTGTTATTATCCTAAAGCTGCCAGCGTTCAGGAATCCCTCAATCATTCCAGTGGGATTTAAACTGTTCTCCCATGTGGCACAAAAAACTCTCTCTCTCTCTCTCTCTCTCTCTCTCTCTCTCTGCTATGATATTTCAAAACATTATACCCTCTACTCCCGCCCCCTACAATTGCCCCTCCTCCTCCTGCTCCACTGTCTCAACTTAAAAAGAAGAGATCAATGGCGGAAATCAATGAGGGAATCTAATGGGATCATTTTGACTGTGTTTCCTGAAGAAAAAAAAAAAGGGAGGGGGGCTGGTGGGGTGTGTGTGTGTGTGTGTGTGTGTGTGTCTCCGTCGGGAGCCGGCCTGCAGCAGCAACTGACTGACAGCACATGCACAAGTAGGTGAAAATCTTTCAGATGTTATCGTGACTGATAGTGCTGTGGGTTCGTAATTGTTGGAGAATAAAAGAATGAAAGCGCCCCTTCATCTCCCACAGCTTCCACTTAAATGAAATCAGTGACTTGTGAGGGAAGATGCAGCAGAAATCTCGGGGAATTCTCTGAAGAAAACTGTTAAATCCGAGAAACCGAGACGCTCTGGTGATTCGCTGCTATTTTGACGAAGCACTTTAGTTTGTGTTTTCCTGCTTGCTGTCTCAACATCATCCTTCTCTCTTTACATGCTGAGTCCAAGCACAAAGTGACTGAATGCTGAATGTTTATTGGGAGAGTGATTTGTTTAGACTGCTGACTGTCACATATCTTGCAGTGACTTTTTGGTTGAAATGGTTTTCTGGCACGACTTTGCCCCATTTACAAAGAGCTTACTGCCTTTCAAGGTGCTCATATTTGAGCTATAAAGGCGCTAGAAGATAAGAAATAGTGAAAAATTACAAAGTTCAGGAAATGTATTTGAGGTTTGCGTACAAACACAAATCTTCCTCTGTGCCACATTTTATAGACGTTGAACACCTCCCACTATTTAAATTGCCTTCTGAGTTTCACTTTAAAAGTTTTCCCAGAAGTAATCCTCTAATTCAAAGTTCAGATTTTTTTTTAGGTAACGTAACAGAATACAGTTACATTTTTTCTGTACTGAGTCAATGTAATGTTGTTACAAGTATTATTTTACTACCGAACCCTTACTGTGTTACTACCACATATCTGAGATTACACATAGTGTATATTATCAATACTGAATATCAAAAAAAAAAAATGCTAAAGGTTCCTTTCAGGTGGTATTTGATGCGTAACATTTACCTACATTATGATTGAATGTATTTGATTTGTTTAACTGTCTTTTATTTGATTCATAATGTTTGATTTATAATGTTTAGCGAGTCGAGACAAACTCTCTTAGTGGAATTTCTGCCTGTTTCCTTACAGCTGGGTGACATTCAAATTCCAGCTCCAGGAATTTAATTGGAATTTATTATGCATTTTCAGTTCAATTCATGAATGGCCCCAACCCTGATCAATATATCTCTGTGTCAAAACCACAAAAGATATACTTGATGAATAAAGTGATTTCAATTCTGATTCTGGTTCTCTCTCCCTGTCACTCTCCATCAATCATATGCTCTCTCTCTCTCTCTCTCTCTCTCCCTCTCTCTCTCCCTCTCCTCACCTCTGATGCGATGAGCTCCAGCCCCCGGCACTGCCTGTCCTTCTCCTGCTGCAGGAGGCTCCACATCTCCGGGTCGTCCTGGGCCAGGCTGTCCTGTCCCGTCCAGCCCCCGGCGCTGCTGAGGCCTCTCCTGGACGCCTCCGGCGTGATCTGCCCCTCTCGGCCCACACATCCTGGAGCCCTGAGGAGGAGGGGCTGAAGAGGGGAGGAACAGTAGAAATATGACAATTTTAATTTGATGGATTATCTACTTCTTAAATGCTGGTTATAAGACAGTTTTAAAAAGACTTTTGATTTGACAAGCTTAAGAATACTGCATCCCTTATTGCAGTTGCTTGCTGTGTCACTTACTGTTGCTAAAATTTAAGCCGTATTCGGACAGACAGAGAGATGAAACGTTGTGTTGTGCTTCTCTAAAACTGCTCTGTTTAACTGCTCTATGTAGTTTATAAAAACCTCATGAGGAGACATATGGCAATTCACAGGATCTGATGTGCACAAAAAAAAGAAGAAAAAAAAAGAGAAAGTTTTTTGAGGAGTTTTTGTTGTTGTTGTCCAAGATTGCTCCTTTGGTGTCTTTTGAAAACCTCATGAAGAGTTTGCCTGTGCGAAAACACTTTCATCACTCAAAATTATAATACTTTGCACTGGGGGTTTTGGAGACAAGGGAGTTAGAATAATGTGTCTTTTGAAGTTCTAAACAATCCATTAAATGAAAGGCAGTGAAAAACCAAAAGTGTTATTCAGCGGAGCAGTTATGGAAAACCTTGGACATGAAAACGCATAAATGTAGGCTGGCCAGACAGGGAGGGACTCAGTTATCAGGGTCGTGTTTGCTGATGCCAGGTTGAAGCTGCATGACAGTTACGTAACTATTTGTTACTTTGGCCTAATAGACAGATTACTGTTCAACCATAGATTGGTGTTTAAACAAGTCTCTGTTAATTACGTCTTTTGAGCCTTGAGTATATGATGTCTTGCATAAACCATAGACTGTACTGTCGACTTTCCTTGAACAACAGAAAAACATTCTGGGACAAACAGTTGTATTCTTTTCTGTTTTAACGAGCTTGTTTGTGTAAACCTGCTCTCAGATGAATAAGATGTACACAGAGCTTATCATAGGCATCTGGAAAAACACAGACACTTATGCAATTGGATTGATAAATTGGAAAATCCTTTACAAAAAAGAACACAATGCACATCTTTTGATCAGACAGCTCAATCAAGGTTACCTGGGGTGACAAGCTAACCTAGTTTGCAGTAATAAGCCCTTTAGTTACAACTGTTCTTTGGAGCTGGGAGGAAAAATCTTTCAACATTGATATGTGCGACCTGTATGTATAATTCAACAGAAAAACAACTAATAATTATCTCAGGCAAGCAGGAAATTGACAGTTCATCTACTGTAACTTCTGCTGTTGTGTAAAGCAGACCTCATATACAGCTACAACTACAACTTGAGGTTTTGTGCAAATGGAATGAAGGAATTACATCAAAGCGGCTTCACTTACAAAGCTGTAAAATAGGTAAATAAGCAAACTAATATACTCACCCGTAATGTTTGCCGTAGTGACAGAGAAAACATGTCTAGGATAGCTGATGGCTGCAAAGGGAGAAAACTTTTCAAGGTGCAAAGGGTGAAAGTGAAATCGATACTGGATGGGAGCCAAGGACATGCGCACCACGTTTCACTGATAAAACCGACTATTATTAGCTGTAGTAAATCATTTGTTTCATCTCACACTTTTCAACGTTCTTATCAGTCCTTTGGAAAGGCAATCATATCTGATCAATCATAGCTCCTCATTTAGAAGAGCTAGGAAGCTTCCTTTGTGCCAATGTGGGCCACTGTACAGTGAATGTGGAATGAATTAAAAAATAATACAAATCCAACTATATAAATCATGGTCTGTTGATCTATGGATACCGTTTTTGTCACCCATCACTGCACATATAATTTACAAACAAATTTAGTATATTATACAACTATATTCAGTATATTCTATTAAAGCTTTGTTCCCAAATCTTGAATAGAACATTTTGAAGGGTTTCATCCCAAAATGCTATGTATCCATTTAGGGCAAAAAATGGCTACTACAAATCAAAAATACAGGTGATTGTATCCTTAAAGACATATCTGTTTTGTAAGAAAACATCTTCAGATGACTCATAGCTTTGTTAATAATGCATAATGTGCTTTAGAGTAGGCATCACATTTTGCAAATAGTGGATATCTCATTTTGGAATGAAAGTCTTCAGTTCAATCGATGCATAATCAGAAAACAGAATTCATAAAACACTATACACTACACTTATCGGTGTGTTAATATGCAATGTTAATATGTACAAGATCAAGTCATTGCATTCTTTAAAAACAATGTGTTACTTTCAGTAGATGTGTGAGCGTAGTTTGGGACAAACACACATTTTGTCAGACTTTTTATGTGCTGCTATTAACACATTAGCACATTTTGTCCCAAACTACACTCACTGACATGTTGAAAAACTGGTTATTAACAGTGTACAATAACTTTTATATCTCAATCTCAGATGTATGTTGAAAATGAGCACATGATTTTGAAGGGTGTGTGTATGACAACTTGATTTCTGATGTCTCAATTTCAGAGTCACTGCCCAGAGTCCGTCATCCAAAGTGCTGCTGGTGCTGGTCCGTCTGAAAGTTATGGTCTGGACAAACTTTCTGCACCAGCCTATAGTCAGTGCCGGTGAATGCGATGAAGATGCATATAACTTTGAAGGGTTTGGCACAGATCCAGGCCGCCTGGGACTGGGTGTTCTCGGAGTAGCAGGTCTGCCCCGGGTCGTACATGCAGGGCTTAGTCTTCTTGGACCGGTTGGTTCTCTGGTACTCGACCCGGCAGTTGAGTTCTGTCACCATCATCATCTCCTGCTGCTGCTGCTGCTTCTGCTGGTCGGGGGAGGCGGAGCTGGTGGACTGAGGTGGGTTCTGGAACTGGAACTCCGGAACTGGAACCGGAACCGGGTTCTCGGCGTGAGCGCTCTGAGGCTCCAGAACCTCCCACCCCACGGCTTTGGAGGGCGGGACGATGCTGACGGATATGTTCCCCAGGCGGGACGAGTTGTGGCGGAAATAGACGCTGAACGTCCCGTTGATGTGATCGACGATCTTCCCCGTCACCAGGAGGCTGAACTTCACCGTCTTCACGTTGAAGTAGAAGTCGCCCCAGCCGAGGATCTTCTTGGCCTTCGAGGGCGTTTTCGCGGGAGGTTTGGGTTTGGGAGGAGGAAGGGAGCGGTACATGTACTGATCCAGGGCTTGGGAGAAGTTCTGGGGCCGGCCGTACGGGCCGAGGGAGCCGTAAGCGGGAGATTTGGGTTTGGTGGAGATGATCTGTAAGTCTTTGGAGAGATGTTTGACCTTCAGCGCAGCTCCAGTAGCTTCTTCTCCTCTTCCTCCTTCCTCCATCGCTACTTCATAGGGAGGAGAGCGAGGAACTGGGTTGAAGGGAGGGAGGTCCTGGTAGTCCAAGGGCTTGGCTGTTTCTTGGACCTGCAGAGAGAGCATGACATGAATGAAGGACAGATTACATTTTTTGTAGCCTATTATTTTATACGTACATTTTATATTTGCCTTATTTGAAGTGTGGAATAGAAGGGAGATGTATTATGTTTAAGTGAAATAGTGCCTCTTTTTTGTCAAAGTCCATCTTAGTTTGGATGTCTAGTACATGTTGTATATCTGTATTATCTTTTAAGATTTTGTCTTTTTTGTGATACAATAGTTTCTTTTTTCTCTGTTCTGTTTCATGCAAACAGTGTCTTATAAGCATGGCATTTCTGACAGACGTCATTCAAATAGCAGTCAACAATAATTCTTAAATTGTAAGAATTTTGCAGGGAGTACCAAATTTGTGTAGGTTTGCCATATCAGGATAATTCAGATAGTGTCTGGTAAGGTTTCAGTGACATAAAAGTAAACTAACTTTACTTTCAAATAACATCCCTAGCACCTTGTTCCATGTAGCAAACCCCATTCACCATAAAAGTTACTTGGAAATACTACACGGCAAAATCGTCAGTGTTAATTTAACTCTGAGAGCATAAAAATCAACACTAGGTCAGTGTTTATATAAATCCACATCGATCAGAGTTAATTTAACACTTTTAGACAGTTTTGAACACCACATTAACACAATATATCAGCTCAATGAACGGATGAACAACTCTCCAATCAGCACCTGTCAACTCCAAATAAATATCACAGGAAAATTAGCTGTGTACAGTATTCAGCAGAAAGTGACAGGAAAGATGAGAGAGAAAGTTCCCCAGGACCACCAGGACGACCGCACATGAAGGACAGTTTTACTGTAGCAACGTGACAAGATAACAGTCAATCGATTAAAATAATTATGTCTCGGTGTTTCTGGTCCTTGGAATGAGAAGGACTTGGAATTGACTGTGATCAATAGGTCAGCTCCTTCAGGCAAGGACTAAGGATGAACACACACACTTACTGTGGGACTAATGAGGAATACGCACACACACACACACACACACACACACACACACACACACGCACGCACACACGCGCAATCACATTCATATTCCTGCTTTTTTTCCCATCTCACAATGTTGAACTCTGAACAAATTGCCTACTAAATATAACTAAGTGTCAATTATGTGCGTAAGTGTATCTCAAAAGGAAATGTGGAGAAACAAATTACTAATTAGACTGTAGCAAATATAGTGAATATGGCGACTGGGTGCTCTATAAAAATGGACATTAGTCGGAGTAGTAGTAGTGGTAGCATTAGCAGTAGTTCTAGTAACAGTAGTAGTATTAGTACTTGTAGTACTTTGCAGAATACATCAGTAACATACAGAAAGATACAGTTATAATTTGTCTCGACTGTTCTCCTTGGTTAAGAAATAGCACAGCATAAAATAAATTCAGGAAAGAAGTGGGAGTGTGAGACTGAAGTATATATTTGGAGAGATGAAGCAGCTTATTATAAGCCAGATAGCCACCTGCTGCTGTAGCCATTAAAGGCATCAATCTTAATAAGTCCAGTCATTAGTGAAGGCGTTTAAGTGACTCTTCTATCAGTCTGATATTTCTGAGAGTCACAGCGCAGTCGGTGTCAAGGCAGTGACGTGTTCAAATACAACAACGCACACACACACACACACACACACACACACACACACACACACAGAAGTAATCAACAAATACTGATTGCACAAAATATTTGGGACTCCTGACTGAGCAGGTGAATCCAGGTGAAAGCTTTTACTTTTTCCTATTAAAACCACATCACTTTTAAAGTGGATTTGTAGGTACAGGGTGGGAGTGAAGTTAAAGTTTTTTGTTGTTGTTTTTTTTTGGTTATTTTCACCTTTTTATTAGATAGTACAATGTAGAAAGAGACAGGAAAGACTGGAAGAGAGAGAGGGGGATGCCATGCGACAAAGGTCCCAGGCTGGATTTGAACACAGAATTTTGCATTTACAGACCACTGAGCCACCAGGACGACTCCAAAGTTTTTAAGCCTTTAGAGAATTAAAACATGGGTTATGCAAAGATGATGTTTTGCAGATTCATTGTTTAGGACTTGATTTCTAGCTCTATTACTGTAATGCGGCGGAGGGAGAGAGAGGTGTTGGGTAAATCTCCTCCAGATTTTTGGGTAAACATCTCTGAGGAAATCATTATTTCTTGCCAACAAGTGGGATCATATCACCCACCCCACCCACCCCGCCCACCCCCTGCACCCCCTCCGCCCCCCCTCTCCACCCCCCTCCATGCCACTCTCTGCCTCCTCCTGTAACCAGCAAGGTGAGCTCCAGCTGTGCCTATTGTTATGAGCCTAAATCTCCAGCGCTGTGCTGTTCTCACCTGCTCTAATTGGAGCCCACTGTGTGACAGCCGTGTCAGTGGCTCCGTGTCAAGATGCCAGCACACTGACTGCAACTGAGCAACAGCGGTAGAGCGAATTCAAGCACACCACCTGTGCAAAACCACCTGCAGAGGCAAAACTGAGAACCGTAATTGTGTTTTTAAGGACACAGAGTACATCGCCGCCGTTGGGTGAAAAGACTCTACCTCAAAAATGTCATTTTTTCCCCAAGACTTAACAAAGAAACAGCCTTTTTTAGACTGAGGACTATGCCTCTCTTTGAAATGAATTCTGAAAGGGTTTCCAAAGTCTCAGGGTCATAAAACTTTCTCAAACCAAAAAGGGCTGTGTAATATTTCAGTTCAAGTAATAAAACCCCAAATCATCATAACAGGAGCTATGAGGTTTTCACCTGACAACTGCGATATTAAGTTGGAGCTCTTGTAGTGTGCGGCTCTTGCAGCACGGTCAAAATGAATAAAGTAAAATTAAACACAGAAGATTAAAGGAGATTAAATAATGGCTACAATAATGGCTGAAAGAGAGATTGGAGTGAATGGAACGGTCATTTCTAGAAAATCATTGCTTTAAGTTCACCATCCAATACTACGATCCAGTCTGTGAAGACGTTATACCATCTCAAGTTTAATTATCCTTTAAAAAGTACCATAATTTGTATTAATTTTGAGCTATAAATCATTTGTAATGTGTCACTTTGTTCAAGTGGTAGATAGATATCTCATTTTGGAACAAAACCTCAAATGGTTTAAAATAGATTGTTGGTAATAATCCCCTTTTAGGTGATAACAGTTGAATTGGCTGAGGAACCAGTAACCTTTGGGTAACTCGTCCCCACACAGCCATGATTCTGTGCTATCAGCCTCATCTTCATCATCAAACCTCCTCAGTTTAAACACAGAAGGAGTATTATCACTGATCTGCACCTGTAGCCTGTGGCAAGACTTAAGATGATTGTTTTAGATTATGTGTGGGAGTCTATGGAGTTTATACATCATGTTTTTTCTTCTTCTCAGTTTGCAGAGTGGTTTAGAGCAACAAATCAACACATGGACCAGGTTTAGATCTCTCTCTCTCTCTCTCTCTCTCTCTCTCTCTCTCTCTCTCTCTCTCTCTCTCTCTCTCTCTCACCACCAAATGCATTTAAGAGAGAGACACCAAACACTTGAGACTGAAAAACATCACTGCTTTCTGTGATTATGCAACAAACCTGCAATATGATGAACAGTGACAGACCTTGGGGCGGCATTTGAGGGGGAATTCATTGACAGATTAAAATGATGTCTTGTTATTCCTCTACTTAACTGTACAACGTAAGTAAAGCTGGAGGACGACAACACTCCGCCTCGCCGCAATGCTACCCCCTTTTGTTAATTACGAGCAAAAACAAGCACAGGGATCTAAGCAGAGATCTTACCGTTGTCGGCAGCAGCCACAGACAGGTGATGGCAAAGTTCAAACACAGCGCCCTCATCTTGCAGCAGCAGCGATTCTCCATCCAGAGTGACAAATTGTCTTTTTTTTTTATAGGCTGTCTGCCTGTTTAAAGTGGGATTTACTGAGACAAAGCCGAGTCAGAAAACAACCCACTTCAAAAGTAGGAAACACATTCCGCGCAGTGAAAGGCACGACTCAAAAAAAAAGAAGCCCCAAAAGATCTGGTGGGAATATCGGGAGTGGATCCTCAACTCACTGCTGCTTCTTTCTTTCTCTCTCTCTCTCTCTCTCTCTCTCTCTCTCTCTCTCTCTCTCTCTCTCTCTCTCTCTCTCTCTCTCTCTCTCTATACAGCCCCCCCTCCACACACACACTCACTCACACACACACACACACACACACTGGCTTGCCTTTGAAATATCATGGTAACACGAAAAAAAAAGAAAAGAAAACAGAAACAGCCCCGGGAAAATCATGCTCAGTAAGAATTAATCAAGGGAAAATAATTCGAATAATTCGTGGTAATTGGTAACGTTTGGAATAGACAAGACAGGGCGCGCGTTACACACACACACACACACACACACACACACACACACACACACACACACACACACGCACGCACGCGCACACGCACGCACCAGTCTGAGGGATAAAGAAGCCCATGATATGCCTGCTGGTAATACACTGTGCTCTGCCTCCCTGCTCATTTTCACCACCTGGCCGGCCCTTATTATGACTCGTCAACCCGGAAAAAGGCGCTCTCAGGCGGGCACAGTTTGACAGCCCTCCCCGCTGTCCCCATACTTTAGCCACAGGGATGCTGACAAAATGACAAGCGCTCTCCCCGGGAAATGCAAAAATCACTGACAAGCCTGGTAGATTTTCTGCCGCCTTCTTAGCCTATCAGGGAAATTTCCAGCTGACAAATCACACTCCTCTTTCTAATCAACCGGACAAGTTGTCTTGTGCAAACTATTAGAAAGGAGCATTATCATAAGAGCCGGAGATGTGCATACAGACCTTATGAGCTACAGGTTTTGATAGAGCAGGTTGGAGGAACACACATACAGGCAGACCTAAGCAGTTTTACCGATCCTGGGTTTTTATTTTTATCATGTATTTGTTCCCTGTGCCTCTGTTTTATGCTTATTGTCTACAGTGACATTATCTAATAACAATACGAAAAAGAACTATAGTAATCCTATAATACATTTTAGATGGGTATTCTACTATACAAATATTGTATTGTAAATATTGTATTGTATAGGAATTTTATAGCAGCATTAAAGTGATAACATATGAGATTAACACATAATATAGGGTACAACTTGCTACTGAGCACCACAGACAGTAGAAGTACCTATAAATATATTATATGAATATTGTAGTGATCAACAAGGTCTTAAAATGTTGGCCATGTGGGCTACCAAGCCATGCAGGGACCTTATGACAAACCACTGTGGAAAATGTTTTTTTCAGCAGCTGTGCGCATGAATTGCACCAGCCTAATTAACCAATGGGACGCCTGCAGTTTCTAGAGGAGTTCAGTGCCATCTATCGGAAGCTTATAGCAGCCTTAGGGGATTTTTTTTCTCTTTGAAACACATCTCGCACGGTTAAAAGTTCATTTGTTACCATTTCTGAGCGGATGTAGGCGATAGCTGCAAGATGCATCATGATTTTAAACTGTAGGCTATATTTACATCGTGGTAGTTTTGTCTGCAGTTTTGTTGAGAGTCCATCGACTCCAATTAAGACGTGAATCCCCAAAAACCACAGAAAGTTGGTGTGCTGGACTTGGAATGGACACTGCCATACATGAAGTAAGTTTCTATTTTTATTTCAGCAGCTATAGCCTTAATAGGCCTACTAGATGTGTCATGAATGAGATTGAGTCTGAGGCTGCAGGCCTTTGCAGACTCAGGCAACACGATGTAGGCCAGAATAATGGAAACACCTAACAATAGCCTACCTGAATATCAAGCGAGTAAGGAGTTGGGCCACCTGTTGCCTTCAGAACTGCTTCCATCCTCATTGGAAATGTGCCATACAAGTCCTGAACTGTGTGCAGTGGGATACTGGTCCTTTCTTTAAGTAGGAAAGCCTCCAGTTCTTGGGAGGAGGGATGGAGGAGGAGGAAATCTATATAGTACTCTGCACTCCAGTACTTTCCATAAAGGTCCAGTGATTTCATTTGATCTGGTGATTGTGAAGGCCATGGTGTTCAATAAACCACTTTTGAATTAGTGTGTATTGAGATATGGGAACATCATGCAGGAACAGTGTTTGCACCATACATCCTGTCAAATGGACCAATCATCAGACCTAATGACTCACACAAGATCTAGATCCACCACCATGTTTAACAGTTGAAGGCGTCCTTTGGCTTCCTTCACCCCCTTCTCATGCAGGAAAAAACATGAAGCATGACTCAGTAGATTATATTACTTTTTCCCATTGCCCAGAGGTCCAGGTTTTGTATGCATTATGGTGCGTTGGCCTTGGATATGCCATAAAAAAAACAGATAGTTGTGAAGCTCATGACTTGGCCTACACGTTTTTGAAACTGCCACAGAGGCGTTGACGCTCTCCTGTGTTAGTAGGCTATTTGAGGCTGCTGTTTCGTCCGTCTAGCCTGTGAGCTACAACTTGAGCCCAGTGTTTTTCTTTGCTGGTCCAGTTTGTATTTGGCATATGCTGTCGTGTTTTTTTTTAATGTTATTCACTTTGCCACATTAAATGATTTTGCAGTTTTGTGTGATATAGTGAACCTTTCAGTTCAGGCACAGACTGTGTGTGTGTGTGTGTTGTTTGAAAGCACAGCTAAAATTAAGATTATCAGACCTCCCTTTTAAAGCTGACACTTACTGCTAATTAGCATTTAACTTAATATGTCTCGACTGTGGCTCCCTTTGTAGTTGGGATTTAGTTATTTCAAAGTCCCTTTTCATGTTTCCACTTCCTTATTTGTTTATTTCTTTGACAACGTATAAATTTATAATTCTGTCTATGTGTGTTGAGGGGACAGTATCCTGTTTTACCCTCCACTTTCAGGCTGCATGCCGTTGTTTACACCCAGTTTCTTGCCTCCACCCCCTCTCTCTTTTCTTACTTGAGTTAAGCTTTGGTAACTTGGCCCGGAGGCTGCAGCATTTTGTAAAAATGAGGCTGCTTACAATGTGAGCCTGATCCGAAGATTAATCTACATGCTAAGTAGATTCTCGCTGCACGGATTTCAATGGCATAATATAACGTCGGCTCATCTCAATCTCATGCATTCAGTTTTGTACTGAGAGCAGAGAGCCTGCAAAAATCAGAAACTGAACCAAAGATATTATAAACCAATGGTTCAAGAGCACTAATCCAGCCTCTAGAAACACGTCCACTAGTACGGAAGGTCTCACTCTACACAAAATACTTGGCAAATAAAGTCAACGGCTGTGTTTTAGATAGTAAGGCTATGGATCATAGGCCAACTGCCATAAAGTCACGAGGATAATTACGAGTTTGATCGTTAAACGAATCGCTAGTAGCTTCCGACATTCATATCATACTGCGCAAGTGCGAAACGGTAACGAATGCATAAACGGTGTTGTTACCAACTTAAATACACTTCTAACGCGCGGTACGTAGTCAGTAGTTTACCAAGAAACTGCATATTTCGGTAGGACATAGAAATAAAATGTTCACAACGCTCAATTATAGATGTTAGACGAAATATTTTGACATCCTAAGGTGGAACGGAGCGCGATTGTACTCTTGATCATTTTATTCTCTGTCTAAAAGAAAGGGGGTTGTAGTGCGCATGCGTACAAGCAGCCCTGTATGAAACGAAAAAGTTGCACTTCACTGAATTATGGTGTAAACATTCCGCTTTCACCTGTATCAGTTTGTTCAAGCGCTACCTAAACGCGTAAATTTACTTCAGCGAAAGGAAACGGTGAGTATTTTATAGGAAAAACGTTTTATTTCAAAAAAGCAAAGGCGTGGTCGTCATATTCCCATAATGCAAAGCGCATATGTAGCAGTTATCTTTAGCTTAAATTAAACTAAACTAAAACATTTCGATGACTTTCACTTACACATTAACTTCTATTACATGTTCCAAGAAGAAAGGAGTTATTTTGTGCTACTTTTAAAAGTTAGGCTAACTGATAAACCGTCACCGAGGCTGGTAACACGGAGAATGGGGTCGGATCCTTCCACTGCAGTTCGTCAGTACACTCTTGTTTCTCTTCAGATCGTATAAATCTTTCGCCTTTTACTAAAGATTTCCGTGGAGAGGAACATTGTGAGTTTCAACTAATTTTTTGATGCCCTGCCTAACGGCGGGGCTTCCTTCTTTGTCAAATAAAAATTAACAAGTCCATCAATACAAACCGTATGCATGATGTCATTATGCTATTGGTGAGGATTACGTCATATCGTAGACAAATTACGTAGTTTAGGATTATTGAAAATTAGTAATTTATTGGCATTGTAATGGTTGTATGTTATGTTAGGATCCACTCTATTACGATAGGGTTTTTTGTATCCCGTTTGCTAATTGTTCTCTCTTTAAAGTGGGAGAAATAAAGAGAAAAAAACAACCAACTTTAATAGATTCCTGGCATACTTTAAGAACTATTGTCATGATTTAGTAAACGTCTAAAAGAAAAACTAAAAAGACTAAATATTTAGTCTCTTTACAACCTATTAGACTATGCCCTTTCCCATGTTTTTTTCCCTTTTCCCCTCCTCCATCTTTTATCCATTTTCATCTTTGTACCCCAAAGATTCTCACTGATCTCGTGAACTACGTATAGGAAGGAACATTTTAAATAAAGGTGTTTTTGAAGGGGGAAAAAACATGTTGCTGATGTATTCTCGCGTTACAAAGCCGCGAGAGCGCGCTTCTGCTCCTGTAGTCTTCGCTGTGCATCACGGTCAGGCTTACACTCAAAACTGTTTTTATAACATTAACTGCTTGTACATGTTATTGTAAATAGTTTATATACGTATTTGTTGTTTGTTGATACTGTTCTTAAAGATGTCCCATTGTGTTCTCGTTAGCTAGCTAGCGTTAGCTTGTTTTCATGTATCAGCACCGTGGGGTGCTGCTTCGCCCCGGGATGCAGCCGTCAGAGCGGCCGTGGCTGCTCCTTTTACCGGGTCCCTGTCGATAAGGTAACATAACAACAGTGGTGTCACGTGTGCATCACGTTAGCCACGTCAATAATGTCAGGTTATCCAGTACTACACGGGAAAGTAGGAAACAGTAACACGTATAGTCTGCAACGAAAGTAAAATCTTGTTTTACCGATTTTCCATGGGCATGAAAACATAGCAGGACATTAACTAGGGCTCGTGTAAACTGAGATGCCACTCGGGATCTGTCTCACCCCAATATCAACGAGCTGCATCGTGTTGGTGTCTTAGGGATTTAACTATAAATGATTCAGTTTTGCAGTGCAATGATGAGTTCACTGATTTGTTGATTCAGCAAATGATTCCAAACATTTGAGTAACTAATGGATGCAATACTCAAAATCATGAAATAAAAACATAGGGTGACAGTCACTGACAACTTTAAAGTATCATTTTCATCACTCAAAAAAGACTGAGATACTTCTGTTTGGCACTGACTCCTCCAACACTCAAATTAGAAACATCCTTGGTTCATACTCCCATTTTATTTCTCCGCAGTGTAGAAACCTTGGTGTTTTATTTGACAGCAACCTCACTTTGAACAGCCATATCAAATCTGTCATACAGTCATGCTTTTTTCAACTTAGGAAAATTTCTAAAATTAAGCCATTTCTGTCTACCAAACATCTTGAAACGGTCATTCATGCTTTTATTTCATCGCGGCTAGATTATTGCAACTCCCTTTTCTCCGTCTGCAGCAAAAAGTCTCTCTCCTCTCTACAACTAATCCAAAATGCAGCTGCCAGGATTTTAACAGGTACCAGGAAACTAGAGCACATTACACCTATCCTTTCATCTTTGCACTGGCTGCCTGTTAGTTTTAGAGTTGATTTTAAAATTTTACTTATCACTTTTAAAGCCCGGAATGGCCTGGCCCCAAGCTATATTTCTGACCTTTTAACTCCCCATGTGCCGTCACGGGCCCTGAGGTCCTCAAATGCTGCTCTCCTGGTGGTGCCAAAATCCAGACTAAAACACAAAGGTGACAGAGCATTTGCCATCAGGGTCCCCAGACTTTGGAACAGCCTTCCAGAGGAGATTAGGATGGCTAAGTCTATCTTTTAATTTAAGTCTCTTCTTAAAACGCACTTTTATAGGCTAGCTTTCCTGTGATCCCATCTTACCTTTTCTACACCATTTGTTTTATCTTATTTTTCATTGTTATGTTTTATTATTGTGTTTGTTGTTTTATGTTTTATTGCTTATTTTATATATTGTTTTATTATTGTGCTACTTGTTCTTAGTGTTTTTATGATTAACACCTCATGATTCCTGTTGTTTGCTTTTACCCTGTAAAGCACTTTGTAAGCCCTGTTTTGGAAAGGTGCTATATAAATAAAGTTTATTATTATTATTATTTTATTCAAAGTTGAGCAAAGACAGATTGATCAATAAACAAGAGATGTATGAACCTGACAGTTAAGTGTGTTGTGGCATAATGTTTATTATGGTTCTCGTTCTTTACAGGCGGGTCGGTCGAGAACCACTCCACTCCTCACGGATCTGCAGCTGTCATTTCCCAAGTGGGAAGGACGAAGGCCCAGTGCTTTTTCCAAAGAAGAGTGAGAGCCCATGTGCCGATGAAGAGAAGCCCGACATCTGTCTGATCAATATTAAACAGGAGGAGGATCTGGATGAAGAGGAGGAGAAGGGAGGCTCATGTTCAGTTGCTGATGTTAAAGGAATAATTCACCCAAAAATGAAAATTCTGTCATCAGATTTTTCATTTTTGGGTGAACTATTCCTTTAAGGTTTTGTCCTAGTGTTTCTACTCAAACTGACACCGAATTCATGTTTGTTCATGCAGAGAAGATCGCACTTGAAATTGAGCTTGAGGGAACAAAGGCAGAGCTGAGGGCTTTGAGGGAGAAGCAGGCGTACTGTCGCAGCATATATTCTGCCTCTCAGCTCGGCGAGGACGTCATCCGGATGGAAACGGGACTTCCTGATGGAGACACTTTCAGCACAGTTGTTGAACACGGCATGCGCCTCAAAGACTCAATCTGCTACTCCTCCGGTTGGAAAGTAGAATGCATCACTCTTGAGGATCAGGTCTTCTTGACTTTAATGAAGCTGAAGCAGAATTACACCGACCTTCACCTCGCTGCGCTGTTCCACTGCAGCGTGGCCGCCATCAGCAACGTGATCGCCACTCTCACTGCCGTTCTCCGTCGACTGCCGTTCAAAGACATGACGACGGTTCCCAGCCGCTTTAAGAACCAGGCGAGTGTTCGTCAGTCCATAAACTCACCAACTGTGGGATGATATTGGATTATACAGACATTGAGATTGCAACCCCAAGTCAAATGAACATGCAGAGGGAAACTTACTCAACATACAGAGGTATGTTATAATATAATGAGGAAAAATTATATCTATATTACATTTATTTATAACTTTTTATATCTATATTATTTTTACACTGATTTTCTCTATTTTTGTAATTTGTTCTGTTTCTTAATGCAGTAATATATTCTTTATTGTTGTATCGACAGCACCTTCAATTTGTAGTTTTGCATTTTTAAATAAAATAAAAGTAAAAAAGTATTTTTTGGGTGCCATCTTTTCACCAGTGATTGTTTCGTCCTTTACCCTTTCTGTAAACACTTAACTCCTGTCTTCCCCTTTGTCAGATTGTCAGATACTATGTGTTGGATAGTAGCTGTTGTTTGACAGCAGATTAAAAGCATAGACAGATAAACTCTCCTATAGTTTAGGCCAATAAAAAATAAAATTCTGAGTTTGTTTCCTTTGTGCAGTATTTTCTTTTGCCACAAGGTGGCACTCGATAATAAAATCTGTCCAGGAGCTCCCCTTCCTATCTGATTTGGACTAGATGGTGAAGTAGAATCTGAGCAGAAGAACAAGATAAATTCCAACATATAAATACTTTAGCTCATGCTTAATGTACCTAACCTCTAGAAAATATTGCTCTTATGGTATCAAAGCATAAAAAAGAATCCTCAGAAACAAAGAAATCAGCAATTGAGAAATCCCAATAGAAAAAAAACCCATTTTATTCCAGTTGAAAATGAAGTCTATAAAATGTTACATTTGCACAGTTTTTGAATAGACTTGAGGGAAATGGGAGACTTGGACGACACTCTTATATTTATGAACCCCAATCTTGTGAATTCAGACCATGTTCATTGAAGAAAAGTAAGTTTTTGCGAAATAGAACTCCCACAGTAAGAAAAAACATGAGGGGGCAAAGCAAAGGCAATGCTTTTTGTGAATCATTAATAAGACATTACTCTAAACATGCTGTTCTGAAATGGCATGTAGGAAGAAGCCACATGCAAAAACGAAATGACAGCATGTATTTGATTGCCAAAAAGCTCATAGTTCAACTCATAGCAATTCATTACGTTACTTAGTCTTTGCTGTTGTACAGTAATCTAAGTAATAAGCACTTTTTGCCTATAACTAAATATAAGAATGCTTCCTCCAAAGTGGTGTGTAGTTAAAATTCATAAAAAAAATAATCAAATGAACGTAGCAGTGAGCACAGTGACTGATTTCTGCCTCTAAAATTTCTTCTTTTAAGGGTTTTTTAATGGGCTTCCTGGCCTCCAAGATACAGTGCACGCACACACACACACACACACACATACACACACACACACACACACACACACAGTCATGTAACATCCAGCTCAGGTTCCATGGCCAGCTGACCTAGTTCAGGTTCAACAGGAGTTCTCTGTATATGTGTGTGTGTGTGTGTGTGTGTGTGTGTGTGAGTGTACGTACATTCTCATGTATACGTGCGTGTGTGTCCATGTGTGCACTAGTTGAGGAGGAGGAGTTGGGGGGGGGGGGGGGGGAGAGGGGGGTAAAACTTGTGTATTGAATTTCACTTACCTCCCTACTCTCCTCTGTCTAACTTCCCCCACACTCTCAAACTGCAGTGTTGGCCTGAAATCTCCCTGAACAAAGTCCCTTAAAATTTGCATATCATTGATTAATCATTGATCAAAGTTTTCAATGTTCAAGCAATCATTTTCCAGCTAACTAGTTTTAATCACTATCATGGCTCTGGGTATTTTTAGTTCCTTTTTAATTCCTGGATATGTGGTGCATTAATGATTGTCCTGGACCTATCTTTATTGATCAGTCCTTGTTTTGATACTATTTCAATATTTAAAGTTCCACCTGTCTAATGTTATGAGTAGATGTCTAGATATTCTATTTTCTTTAATATATTCTTTCTGGACAAGTCAGTTGTTGCCCAGTACATTCATTAACTCGCAGAAAAGGCACAGGTCCAGATCTGGATCAAAATGGAGATTTGTAATGGGAAGGGAATCAATGATTTATTCAAGCTAACAGTCAGATAAATAAAAATGGTTACAAACCCACTATTAAATATGGTAATCTTTTATTTATGCGACTGTTTGCTTGAATAATTAGTTGAGTTTTTGCGTGAAGAGTGGTTCCTTTCCCCTTATGTTTTCTATAATTTTGCCTTCCAATTAAGGAACTTATTTCCTTCTCCACACCCTCCATGGTTGGAAAAAATGAAGATCTGAAAGTAGTTTTAATTGCCTGATAAAAATCTGTTGATTTATTTGACAAGCAACTGCTAAGTGCACTTCAGGTTTAGTAAATTAAACATTGCTATTCTAAGCATTCAGCTGGTATTCATCTTATCAGCAGCTTACAAAGTGCAAACATTTGAAAACATTTTAAATTGGCAACTGTTACCGTTTTGACCCGGCTGTTTCCATGCAGTGTTTTGTTCAGTTTGTCACATATGTGAAAGTATTTACAGGCCCCATCTAGAAAGCTGTCTTTGCAGCTTCAGCTAGCTTTGTTTACTCAAAGCTTTGTTCACATTAAAACTGTAGTGTGGCTTTGATGTCTTGAAGCCTTTATCTGTACAGTCATAATCAGTAGGGAGTAATGTGGGTAGTATAAAAACATTTGACCATTTGTGATACTATACTATTCACAGCAAAGCCAATACATCACCTGCATATTTCTAAGTGTCATCAGTGTAGACATTAATGACACTGTTTTGCTAACCATCAAATCTTTAAACCCTGATTCCTCACGCTTCCTTCTTTGTCAAAGCTACAGATAAAGAGAAAACAATATCTGTTGTGGCGATCATCACAATGGAGAGCAATTTTGACAGGTGGCGTGTTTAGAAAGTTGCTGATACAACATGAAGATCTCTCCAGATGTCTCCAGTTTGTGCTTGTGTTCACCAAAGTCGCGGTTCCTACGACACGGTGATCTCCAGCAGCAGGTCGGCAGGGAAGAAGCCCAGCTTGCGTCCGGTGCTGACCTTCAGGTAGCCGCCCTTCTCGTCTCCTTTCTTCACCACGATCTGAAACGCAGAGGCACAGCGCCGCAGCATGAAGATCGTCTCCCTACGCCCCGACAGATAAACTGATGCACCAGTTTATTCTGCCAATAATACTCTGACCCTGACCTCTGACCTCTGACCTCCCTGTGGAGGTAGGAAAGTGAAAAACACATTTCCCTACAGGGATCAATACGTTGTCACATGATCATCATTATTATTGTACATGATTATCATTATTGATGTTTTGGCAGAATCATTTATGGTTAGTTCTGTATTTACATTGGACTCTGAAAAAATAGCAATTCCATCTGAAAACCCAATGTAAATGTGTTTCTGAATGTTGCTTGGGTCTTGTGAGAGCTATGAATATGATTATTATTTATTAGTTATGATTATTATAATTATTACATTACAGTTCATTTTAGTGGTCAGTATGACTTCTCCCAATTACTCATTCATAGTCAAAATTGGAGGATTGTTTCCCAAGAAGATGCCTATATTTTAGGTAATCTCTAAAAACGAAAAAACGACTATTGGCAGATATATTTTAGAGATATTTTTTTGACTGTTTTACCCAATCATAAATGTCGGCATCAAACCCAAAACTCCTGTATCAGTTTGGCACTAATTCTTATAAAGGAGCAACTCTGATCTTGGCACTAACGTGAAAAAAACGTTGTACAAGAGTGCAAGTTACTAACACATATAGAGAAGTTTCATGTTCTTTAACTGCACACACACACACACACACACACACACACACACACACACACACAGTGCAGCTACCTGATCTTTCTTCAGTGTGATTTGTCCCATCTCTCTGTTCCCTACAAAGGCGCGTGTCACCTTGAAAACCCTTTCTGCTGCGCGCACTTTTATGAGGTAGTTGGTGGGGAAGTAGCCTGTCTTATCCCCCATCTTTCCCTGAAAACACACACACACACACACACACAGAAAGACGAATGAACAGGCTTAGTTCATCCTCACCCAGACTCATTCAAAAATAGAACAGAATAGAATAGAACAGAATACATCCGTGTCTTGCACATTAAAAGGTTCGGCTGTAGACTAAATTTAAGAACCACATCATGAATGCATGAATGTGTAGTAATGGTGTTCAAAGAATTTTAAAAAAATGCTAATTTTAAACTCACCCTCCACCACTCTTCATTGGAGTCATCCAGGACTATGATCCGATCACCAGGACTGACACACACACACACACACACACACACACACACACACACACAGTTAATGCCTTTTTTCACTGCTCTTTACTACCTTTTTGTTTTATAGGTGCATCTCAAACCCTTGATTGAAGTACTGTTCACTTTATGAAAATTTATGTAGCTTTTTAATGAATTAATAAATGAAGGGGTGGAGAAAAGGGGAAGTGACTTTTTGAACCTACTGGAAGTCGAGGTCGTCTTTCTCGATGGCCTTGAAGCGGTACAGAGCCAGGTAGTAGTGGGACTGGGAGAATGTGCCTTTAGCCTGTTGACAAAACATCAGTATGTGATAAAGGAACGTTTTTTTAGGAACATTGAAAACAAAAACCTGTACATGCAGTATTACAACTGGTAGCACATGGCATTACTTGCTCTCAGTAGAACATAATCGAATTGTATTATTGGCAGTGTGATGTCTCTTACCTTATCATCTGCCTTGTCTCCTCCTTTCTCCTTCTTATCCTCAGGCTTCCCTATATGGACAGCAGACATCAAAGACAAAAAAAGAAAACAGTTGGTTTCTCATAAATGGATTAAACCCAATACTTTACAATGGAGAAGGGATCATTTCACATCATATGCAGTATTTAAGCTGCAATTCATAGTCTGATTGTAGAGCAATTTCCATGTTGAATATGTGTGAGTTATATATGAGTTTTTTAGTTTGTGTTCATTTCTGAATTTTGAAGAAATTGCATCTCCTGAAATTATTAGAAATTTAATTGACTCCATCCATGCCTATGGAAAAATGCACAATTTCTCATTCTTATAATAATATATACCACTAATTACTCCTAATAATGTAATATTGCCTATTTTGTTTCTTCTCCATACCTTCTCCTCCCTCCTCATTCTCTTTAGGCTGTTGGTTCTCCTCTTCCTCCTCCTCCATCATCATCATCATCTGGAGGGAAAAGCATTGTCAAAGTCAGTAGTGTACGTGAATCATCATATTTTATATACGTCACTAATGTATTACGTCAAACCCTTTCAAAATATTTTCAATATTTGCTTGCGCCTGTCTGGATTTATTCCTGAACAGATGATTACTTTTCTTATTCTTGGTGTACGGCAAGTTCAATGAATTGCAGAAAGATGTGTAGAAGTTGTTTGTTTTTCTGAGGATGTTTGATTTTATGGTCTGATTAAAACTATATTTAACACTCACATTCTTCTTGTCGTTGTCATTCTTCTTGCGCTCCTTGTTAGCCATGATGACGCCGACCCGCAGGGTGTCGAACACCGGGTCATTCCGGTTTGGGTTGGCTGAGGAGGATTGATAATTTAATCACACAGTTTAACAAATGTAATATATATTTCAGTGGTAATACATTAGCAGTTGTCACATTAAAGTAATAATCTCCAACATTCTCAGTAAATTTCAGTAAATTTTCTGCTCTATCACCAATTGATATAACAGAATAGTGATTCATCTTTGACAAAGATGTCACCAAAAAAAAAAAAACAGATCTCACAGATTACCACTTTAACTGAATATGTCCTGAAGTATGAGTTTCTTTCTTAGAACAATAAAATTGTCTAAGTTAAATCAAGGGAAGCTGAAATTAGTTTTACTTCCTGATAGAATAAGTTAATGTTGCCTGCCAAAAAAGTAATTCAAGCAAGTAAAGGCAAATACGTCCCTACAATATAGAACTAGATCTTTTAAATTGCAGTTTGGGACCCAAATTTGGGCACTTCTTGGTCTTCAGTTGAGAAGCATTGGAATATTTTCTCTTCATCCTGGATTTGTTTTCTCATTTTGGTCCCAAGCTGAAAAAAGGTTAAGAGACCTAGATACACATTATAAATATTCCCATATTGCTAACAGCGGTCTCACTTGGGTCTGGTTGGTCACTGCTGTACAGCGGGGAGCTGTAGGCTCTTCTGAAGCCAGGAGGCTGAAGAGAAGAGAGACAGAGGAGGAAAACCATGTTTCAGCATTTCAGGACAGTTTTAGTCATGAATGTCTGTTTTCACAAAGGTGAAAGTAATGAGAGTCCCTGTGATATATTCTAGTGGCCTGTGTAATGTTATGTTTTGGATATTAAGTAAGACGTTTCATTAGCAAAGCACTTTAACAGAAGGAAAATGTCTCACAATTTTGCCGAAGCACTTCTGGTACTCGACGTAGGACTGGCATGAATGGTGGATGTTGGTCTTGCAGTTTTTGCACCTCAGAGCAAATTTGTTGTTCACTGAAAGGTGAGCAAAGGGAGAACAATGAGGCCAGAAATCATTATTCAAGTGCATTTGTAGCACACAAAACACCATTCTAAGTTTGTAGTGTTGGTTCTTTACGTTCTGCACCACCTTTTATATATTTTAAGCTGAACTGGAGGGAGAACTCATTACAGATTTATGCAAAAGCGCAATCTAGGCTCTATTTGTTTAAGAGAATAAAATCTTTTCATGTTTGTGACTAGATGGTTTTGTTTTTCTATCATAGTGTTCTTGGTAATGTCCTAATGCTGGAAAGGAAACCAATCAAAAGAGGAAGACAACAGACTGAAAGATCACCAAGAAAGCTGGCTCAACTGCTTGATGTAATCTTGAACTGCTAAATGTACTATACAGTAGGAGAGCCATGTTTAAATTTCAGATTATTTCAAATAGAGAGGCTCAAACAGTCATTTGTTCTGAGTGCGATGAAATGATCAGAACGGATTAGGATGGTTGTGCATGTTAATGCTGTTTGGTTTGTGTCTGGTCCTGCGTCTTGCATTGCTTGATGTTTTTTTGAGCAAGAAATTCTCCAAAGTAGGATTAATCAAGTACTTCTACCATTACTAATACTAGTACTACTATTACTACTACTACTATTCAAATCATTAGCCCTTCTCTAACCACAAGCCGTCCTTTGCTGACACCTTATGGTCTGCTAGAGTTCTTGATTCTGCATTTTTCAGTTATTTTTATGATACATCACACACATGGAAGTATGAGTCACACATTCTGTATAATCACAGCCATAGTCTGACATTTTCTTCCACAATATTTTGTGGTCTTGCACCTGCTTGGTGTGATGCAGTGTTTCCCTCAGAAGTGTTTTCTCGGCAGTGGTGAAACACCTCAAAGACCACATTTATCTAAAAGTCTAACTTGAAACTAAAAGTAATGACAAACCAGCCTTGTCTGGTCAGACAAGCTGGTTTGTCCATACCACACACATGTGCTGTGATGTGTTTTAATTTCCCGTATTAACTGGCACGAGGCGTTACGTACGGACTATCATGCGAGCGCAGACGTCGCAGAACTTGGGCTTCTTGCAGTAGTGGTCCTTGAACTTGTGTGGTTTGTCGTTGACCATGAGAACAGGCTCTGGAGGAGGTTCTGGATCCTTGTCCTCCACCTCCACCTCCTCCTCATATATGAAATAGACCTGGAGACACAAAGGACGTAATCTCAGTCAGGTTAAGGCCGTAATCCATGGGCAACTCTTTGATGCAACTCAGGCAACATTGCCAGCAGAGGGGAAAAGAACTGATAAATTGGACGAAGTCAGTGTAGAGAACATGGTGGACTATGAAGAACAAAAGTGTCATGAAAATAATTAGATTTTTGAAATATTACCCTAAATTGCCTTAAAATAATACCTGCATATTATAGCCTGTAGATTGGACAGGGATGATATGTCTAAATATTCTTTAATAGATTATTTTGTTCTGTTATGCAAGATCACAGTGTAAATTCTGCATTGTG
The DNA here is from genome assembly GCF_048128805.1 of Centroberyx gerrardi. Taxonomy (NCBI): domain Eukaryota; kingdom Metazoa; phylum Chordata; class Actinopteri; order Beryciformes; family Berycidae; genus Centroberyx; species Centroberyx gerrardi. The sequence continues at coordinate 7,132,141 of NC_136010.1, forward strand.
TAGAGGTTTCTTTCTATAAAATGTGTTACTGTTGCTGGAATCCTATGTAGCCTAGAAGAACAAATGACCTTCCCATCTCTTTTAACTCTTCCATTAAATTGCTCAACTCTGGTTAATGTATTTTTTTACAGGATAATCAGAAATCCATTGTTAATGCTGTTTATTTTAATGCTGACTGCAAGAGGAATTTGCCCTCGGGGTCAATAAAATTGAACTGAATCAAATTTAATCATTAGCGACATGACAATCAAATTCACAGAGCTCAGGGAATCTGTTTATGTACTGTTCAGCTTCATCTGCTCCATTTTTTTAGCCTGTAAAGAGCGAGTACAGCCAGCGAACAGTCACATTTCTTATTAAACCTACACAGCGAGCTTCCCACACACACCCAGCCAGCAGCGTCACTCTGTCCCACCGGGATAAAAGAAGGAAACACTTAAGTCAGGGCTCATATTATTCTAATTGACGCTGTACTGTATTGCGATAGTCCCAGTTGGTGGCTATTTTAAACCGCTTGGGAAGGAACTGTGTTGCTAATGGTGAAGAGCTGACATGGTGCTGTCACTCACAGTGTCTCCTTCCTCCCTCACTACATTGTCAGGAGCCGGAGGGTTGTCATGGATATCCACAGAGTTCTTGTCTTCCTCCCTGACACACACACACACACACACACACACACACACACACACACACACACAGAAAAATACACAAAAACACCAGTAAGATCAAATCATACAGCTGCAAATGTGACATGATTTTATAACTTTGCAACAGGGAATGTTTGACAGACATGCATTATGCCAGTATCAAATTCAAAATAGTTGAGTGTTGATGATTTATTATGTGAAGATTCCTTTGATGCATTTTCTCACAAGAACAGGGAACTGTTGTTTTGTGATTGTTGTATCTGAATATAGGAATATATATATGGATGTATATAGGAATGAAAAATTGCCCATAGTGTTTTTCAGGCTGGGCTGGTGCAAAATTTATCTCATTAGGATTTGAATGGGGGCTAACGGAGATGGTAAGGAGGTGGCAGTCAGGTTAAAGCCAACAGTTTTACAGTTGTACTAAAGTGGTAAATATATTGATTTCAGGGACTGTACTCACTGGTCCATGGTGTGCTGTGGACAATCTTAGTCTTGCCCCACCTAGACAAATAAAATCATATTCAGTATTTTCTGGAACTCTTGCAAGATTCTCAGAAAAGCATGAAGGTACACCGCTAGATTGTGATGAGATTCGCAACAATTAGGCTGTTCCATGCAAATTCATAATAATAATATAATATAACATAACATAATAATAATTCATAACAAATAATAAATATCAAATAAAATCAATAAAAAATCATCAATGAGCATCACAAGCCATATCTTCCTAAATCACAATGAAAACACAATGAAACGCAAATTAGATGCTACTTAGCATATATATTTGGCATGCGTGGTTTCTGCACTTTATTTGCCATCCATTTAAAATGTATTTAATATGTTTTGGCTCAGTATTTTAACATCTATACAGAAATATAAATCAATAAAGCTTATTCTTACAAGACAGAATAACACTACAGCATCTTGATCTCTACTGTAGAAACTAGATTACTAAAAACAAGGTAGTTTATGGCAAGGCACACACACACACACACACACACACACACATACATACACACACGTACACACACGCATATGAGTGCACTTGTCCACTTGGCTAAACTATTCTGGGGTCGTGAAATTCAATCTCATCACAGCTAAATTTGGGTTCCTCTGCCAGTAAGGGGAAGAACTGAGAAATTCTGGAAAATATGACAACAATGTTGACATAAAAATCAGTCTTTGTGACAATAATCACCTCAATAAGATGATTATTAAACTAGTATCCTAAAGAATTATTAAAGCGCACCACTGAAATAAAAAAAAGGAATAATCTTACTGACTCTTATCAGTCTACTGTCTTGCAAACACATTCGGCAGCAAAATTACCAGAACTACAAACTTATAGTGGAACATACCTGTTGTCAAAGTTCACACAGTTCAGGGGAGAAACTACAAATCCGGTGTGTTGGTGAACTTCTCTGCAAATGAGTCCTTCACCTGTTGGCGATGGCTGGAGCGCTTCAGTGGATCTGAGAGTCCAACAAAACCTGGAAACCAACCTGTTTCCTTCCTTGAGGCCTTTAGGCTTCTGCTTGAAGTCTCCGAGTCTGGGTCCTTTTCTTTATTCCCTCTGTATTCCCTGTAAGTGATTTCCAAAGGGCTTTTCAGGCTCTGCGTTTGAGCGTATGTGTGTATCTGTGTGTTTGTCTGTGATTGTGTGCATGTGTGTGTTTGTGTGTGTTTGTGTGTGTGTGTGTGTGTGTGTGTGGCTGGGCACTCAGGCGTCAAAGTGACTGTTTGAGACAGCTGGGGACATCAGACTGAGCACCGATGACGAGGGGAAATCAGATACTTTCTCACTCTGTCCTTATTACGCACACACACACACACACACACACACACACACACACACACACCACTCTTTCCCCTTGTCCCACTCATGCACACACAACAGAAACACACACACACAGACATAGATATTCACACTGCTCACTGTCCTTGCCCCTTAATGCCCTAAAGACTTCTCACAAAAGCAGAAACCAAAGATAAACACATGTACAAACATGCGGTGTCACCTGCTTACTGGACTTTTCTTTCTGAAAATTCCCCTCTGTGTCAATGTTGGTTTAAAATAAATACTTGTGTGTGTGTGAGTGTGTGTATGTGTGTGTCTGCATATGTGTCTTTGTGCAGTATGCAATGTTGTACTGTGCACTTAGCCATGATCTATTGCATTTCTATTGTCTAGGCCTATGCTACTCCATAGCTGAAGATGTGTGAAATGTAGTTTTCTGTATCGGTCTGTAGCCGTCTCTAGAGTAAAGAGTAGCAACTAAAGGAGTATTTCAATAGCTACAGAAAAATAGACACTTTAAAGATTCAGTTTTTCCTTTTCACATTATCTAACCATGATTTTATATAACATGAGACTATTTGGGGAAAGCAATGCATGAAAAGGAACGCTAAGCAGAGCAGTGTGGAATGAGATATGTATAGATACATTTTAGTATAAATAAATATAAATATAAGATATATATCTGTGTCTGTGTCTTATACATTTTATTTCCATATCTTGCCAAAAAATGCATTGTAAACACTTCTGTTTAGTTCTTATCTTCACTAACATGCACTGCTGACAGGTGCCGTTTGAACACATGAATCCATTATACCATTATAGACAGACATCTGTCCCAGGCCTATTATTATTCTTTCATTATCATGTCCTCTATCAAGGAGCTCGACACTGATGTCTGGAAGCTGGAACACTACAAAGGTCCCGTTGCATGTCGGGTACAATACTCTCTCCCCACTCATTGCGCATGCCCGACAGAAAACTCCATTATTTTTGCACGGAATCTGCAAGAAAAAAAAAACAGTGGGCAACTGTGAATTTGGGATTAATGGATCGTTATGGTAGTTGGAAATACATCTGAATGCACGACGGTTTAATAGAACAGAGACCAAAGCAACGGTTGGATAATTGTGCAACGGGAGCGGGACATCCTTGAGTCTTGTTGGGACACTCCAGAATCAAGTAAATTTCAGTCAATGCTAGCTCTTTAGCATAGCTAGCTTGCTAACGTTAGCCCGAGATCAGAGGCGCAGTAAAATGAAGCGTTATTGCCCTTTGTTTTTAAATCTGACGGGCAGACGTTGCATGGACACGGACAGTTGATTGATTGCGCAAATACCCGATCTGAATAACGGTGTGATTTATTTGATGGTGAAATATAGGTAACAATCGTATTCAAAACATTCTGAAGCTAGTCGGTTAGCTAGCCAGCTAACTCTTGATTCTCCCGCGAGCCAGAAAAGCGAAGACTCCAAAACTTCGCAAACACAGAGCTTGACGCAGAGAATGGTTGATAGGCTCCGCTAACATTAGTTAGCGTAAATGCAACCCAGTGATCCAATTATTACAGTTTTTTGCGAAGCAGTATTGTGCATGGCTCGTTTCTTTTTATCCTAACACGCAAGAGTTTTGTATAAGAGTGTTTTGTGCGACTGACAGCTGTCACGACAACATTGCACAAAGTAGAGTAGCCAGCTAGCTTAGCTGTTAGCTTAGCGGCTAGCCTGCCATGTAATAAGCCAATGTTTATGAGATTTTTCCCTGTCTAGCTGGTTGTACTGCAGCGATGTCGATTTTAACTTAACTCAGAGTTCCAGGAAGATCAAATTCCTGTTTCTTTGCTATTGCTAGCTCGTTAACTTGTAACTTAGTTGTAAAAAGGGCTCCTGGCTTGTATTGCAACTAAACATTAGCTGGATGCAATGGACCACAGGCCTATCTAAACACACCCTCCCACTTCAAAGTAGCCTCAGCTTGTTCTGAAGTTGTATTCCTTCTGTGAGAGCAGTGTAGCTTATGCAATCATTTCAAGGGAGTTTTTACTGGATTTTTTGCAGGAAATGGTTCATTAGGAGAGTAATTTTCCCAAGCTGCCTTTGTCAGATTGTGTAATGCATCTCCATCTCTCTCCACAGCCCCTGTTCTGATATGAACTGAACACATTTGCAGGAGTCATCTTCTGAGTTGGGAATAAGCCTCACAGTTGGGGATCGTCCAGGTGTCGGCATCCAGTCAGGTGTTTCTGGCAGTCCGTGAGCTTCTAACCCAGCAGCATGTACGTTGGACAGTGGATACCCTAGCCAAAACAGATCCTGGCTTCCCAAAGATGACAAGGTATACAGACATTTGTCCCATTTCCTTAGTTTGAGAGTAGGTTAAGTGTTTTATATTATTTGTTTCCCTTTGAGTCTCATTATCTGACAGTGGCCACACCCACTAGCGATACGGCTACATCTCTTTTTAGGTCCCAACTATAAGTTTAAGAAAACATGCTTTAGAGGCTTGAATTCTCAGGACCACAGCTATGTGAAAAGCCCGATGTTATGCAAGTTGCCATTCCTTGGTATGCAGAACACAGATGGAAAGATATCAGTAAAACCTTAGTCATCAGTATTGGATCAATGCAAATCAGCTAATTAGCACCCATGATTCTATGCACCCTTATGATTCTGTTACACCTCGGCTCATTTGAGCATGGTACTAAGCCTAAATTATGACTCCTGCCATTGTACAAGCAGTGCATTTGTTGTTGACGTTTGATGTTACGTAATCAGATAAAAGTGGCTGGCACATTTTGGCATGCTGTTACTTTAATTAGCACATTGATGTCCTCATGACTGACTACTGAGACATTCATTCATCCATTTATGTATGTGTGTATTTATTTATTTATTGCACAACAATCTACACCCACACTTGCAACAAACTGCACTTGCATGCATACTTACATTCACAAAATAATTGGCATTTTAACTCTTCTGAATATTGTGTGTGCTTTGTTTTACAGATTTGCATTCTAATCATTTTAAATTTTAAACTTAACTGTTTTGTTTTATTGTAAAACACCTCATGATGCTAATTTTTCTGTAAAGAACTTGTTTTTTATAAGCAGAGATTCATTCCAAAATGAGATATCCAAAATGTGAAAAAACGTGATGCCTACTATGATCAAATTAATCCTGGTATGAACGTAAAAGTTGGATATCATTAAAATTATTAGCAATCTTGAGCCCATTACTTACAAAATAATAACCATTTAGACAGTGTAATTGTCTTTTTCAGATATTAAGCAGTGAACATCAAGTAACATTTTTCTCAAAAGGAATATATAACATTTTGAAATAAAACCCTTGGCTTCATAAATAAATTGACTTAATTTGATTGGATTTGAGATTGGATGCATTTACGCTTTGTTGCCTCTTGTTCTTTTTCCAAGGTGCTGGAAGGCTGCAGCTACAAAATGATGGGAGGCAGTGAGACTGTCAGTGGGGACAAGGATGGGGTCCACACCACGGCAATACATGTCCCCATCGGCTGGCAGAGGAGGGTGCAGGACGGGCAGGTGATCTACGTCAGGTACGTTGGTTCACTTGAATGGATAGCAGCACTCCCAAATGTTGTTGATTCATGTGTTGTGTATATCTGCAAATATGGAAGATGTGGAAAAAGGAGCTGTCATGTATGTGTGTGTGTGTGTGTGTGTGTGTTTGTGTGTGTGTGTGTGTGTGCTGGCTAACACAGTTCACACTGGTGAATTGAGAGTCCAAAGTGCTGCTTTTGCCAACATATTTTGTGGATATTACCAGGAAAGATGACTGTGGATTCTGTGGCTTTGCTTTTAGAATTTTTCTCAGGGATGTAGTTTTTTCTCTTGAAAGATTTGCCTTTGTGTGGGCAGCACAGGGCAGAAGGGGTGACTGGCTTTAGATATTTCCTTGTAGATGTACTCACTTCCTGGAACGATGGCTTTGGTTTGTGTGGTCTGGGTGAGGGAGAAAGGATGACTTGTTTCACTGAGCAGGGAATGAAACACTTTTTTGTTTGTTTTTGTTTTTTAAAGCTTATAAAGTATTATTCAATCTCAATGCATTTTCATAGGAAATGCATAAGATTAAATAAAAAGGGGAAAACACAGTTCCTTCCCAACTCTGAAAAGCATATAAATTGAATTTGATAATTTATATCAAATTCAATATTTGGGAGTTCAATGAAAAGCTGCAAAAGTATAGAAAATATAGTTTGTTTGTAGTTTGACCACACATTTTATGTTATTGTTGGCCCTCTGTCATCTCACATGCTGTGATATTTGTTGTTGTGAAGAATAATCTTTAGATATAGAATAATAGGGCCTAGATGCAAATCCAATCTAAGAATTAAAGTGTGGGAAATTCTGGAATTGTGATGATGAAAATGTTCAGGGCCTCTGGGTAAGAGGAAGAGCCTTTTTACCACGGTGTGGTCGCCACAGCGTCATGGTCTTTAAGAGACAAATTCAGGGCAGAGTGAGATACTTCACTCCTCTGTACCCGGGTGCAAGGAAACTTTGTCTTGGTGTGTTAAAAAATAATATTTAACTTGAACTCTGAAGTCTTTACATCTAAGCTGTGATAATGAGTTTTGATGACATCACACAACAGGAGAATGTACTTCTGAACTTCATCTATTACTATGTACTGCTGCCATACAATCATGCATTGAAAAATATGAAAAATCTTTTTATGATTCCACGCATACTGTGGAATTTTAGTATCCAGCACATTGTCATACAAGCAGTAATTGTATGTATGTAAATCATATTCTATAAACTAGGTTTGCTAATGGTTCAGTTACTAATGTTAACTAGCCAAGTAGCCAAACGTTACTGTGTTCTCCATAGGAGAGATAAACACAGCTGATCAACTAGGGAGTCAGAGAGCTGAGATCACATTAAAATAAGTTGATAATTAATTAGGTCTGTATGTCTTCGCCACAAATGTGCTGTGGGCTGTACAGAATCTGTACTTGTTACTTGACTTCAGTGGTTTGTTAAAGTTTTAGAGACATTGGATCTGCTCTTAGGTGTGTTGAAAGATCAGGACCGTTTGAAGCAGCCAAGCAGAACATAACATCCTTCAGTTTTTAGGTATGGTCTTGTAGATGGCTTTAAGGAAAAAGGTTGTTATTGTCATGGGATGTCAAAGCTCCGTAGTTCATTACTATAATGAAGACGTAGTGGAAAGCTTTGATTGAGATTGGACAGATTGTTTAATATTCTCACTGCACATGTAGTTCTCTCAGCTCTGGGCTTTGAGAGAAGCTGATACAATTTCCATAATAATAATTATGTAACACGATACCTCTTTGATCTCTGTAGGAAAATTGTCTTTTCTAAGGAATTCATTGTTCTCATTGCAAGAAGTATGTATTATAAAGAATCATCATATTATTGCCCCCTTATAAAACAAGCTGATACCATTTAAAATGGCTCCTTAAATCTCAATATGAGATTTAAAATATGAACTTCTACGGAACTGTATTTTTTTTTATTTACCTTGGACTCACTGTTACCTTTCCTCCCCATCTTCTTCCTTCAGTCCCAGTGGCACTGCCCTATCCTCTCTGGACGAGGTCAAAACCTATCTGTTGACTGATGGCACCTGCAAATGTGGTCTGGAGTGTCCACTCGTCATCCATAAGGTAAAGCAAGCCTACAAGCTTAAGATGTCTGTATGTGTGTGGACACATGGGTAACTTTTTCTACATAATAATGTGTGTCTGTAGTGTTTAAGCGTTGATCCATGTGTGAGTATGTACATGTCTGTTTGAGAAATACCAAAGTGTGAAACATCCCAGTTGATGCCTTTACCAACTTGCTGTCTTGAACCTGATTTAAAGATTTTGCAATGTGTTCTCTTTTAACTCTTTCTATGCCTTTTTTATCTGGTCTCCTGCAGGTTTTCAACTTCGCTGTGGGTGTGAAGGTGGAGCAGCACAGCCAGCCGCTAGGCAAAGCAGAGCAGGACATGACCAAACTCTGTAACCACCGCAGGAAAGTGGTAGCAATGGCTGCACTGTGTCGCAGTATGCAGGCCTCACAGCTGCCCTTCACCACCCTTCATCATCCAGGTATATGATGAAGCGCTGGTCATATCTCCTCATAGCAGGTCACTCAGTATGAGATGAGACACTTCACTCCTCTGTACTTGTGCGCTATCAAACAGCAATTGAGAAAGTCAGTTTTCTACAAACCTGTCCTTTATTGAACAGTATCTACTTGATTAAAGGAAGTAAAAGTTGTATTATAGGGAAAAAATAATGTTCATGAATCTTCACACCTAAGTTGCAAACTTTCAGCTCCCACAATTGTTTTTGCTTATTTAGAAAGAACTTTATGTTATCTGCATGAATACATATGAAACAGAAACATACAAACCAACCAACCAGCGAATTCACAAGAGCTTGGGTCTTACTGAGTTGCTGCTCATGAGCACCTGATGATGGTGAAGTCTTGTTTCTCAATAATTTGTTTATAAACTGGATATAAGAACTTTTCCAGTTCACTTCCTAAATAGATTTTTGTTTGACTTTGTCATTAACCACAATGCTTTTGTTTTTTATGTCCACTTTCAGACGTGAGCAGTGGAGTAGTGGACAGCCGAGATCCAAAGAGGATACTTGTGGACCGGGAGGAAGAGGACCGTGGCACTTACCAACCCAAACCCCATCTAGTCCCCACTCGACCCCACAACAACCTCCACCCCGCCCCCTGCGCCAGCCCCAAATCCTCCCCCCAGCTCATGTACCCTTACAATGGCTCCTCCCCTCTCCTGCACACAGGCACAAACTCCCATCATCCCCTAGATGCTTTGAGAAGGCTTCACCATCCTCCTGTCCCCGCCTCCTCCTCCAACACCTCTTCCAGCTCCCCATTCCCAGCTTACAGCGTCGCCCAGAGGTCACCCCGCACCCCCACACCTCAGAACGTCAGTCAAGGTCAAAGGTCAACACCCAAAACCCCAGAGACTCCTGGTTCTCCTCGGTTGGGGCCCCTCTCCCCGCCTCCCCCGTCTTCTCCCATGACCCTTGGTAGTGGAGGAGGAAGAGGAGCGCAGACTCACGCTCATCATCCTCACGGTGTTATTGTAGGGGGGTCTCCCCTCTCTCCGTCTCCCTCCCTCTCTCCTTCTGTCGGTAACATGAACTGTGTGTCTCCTCACCAGAGGTCCCGCCACCCGTCGACCTCTTCCTCCTCTCTGTCCGAGCAGGGAGGAGGCTCAGCAGCAGCAGAGGGAGGAGGACTGATGGGAAGTAACTTGCCCCAGAGGAGGAAATCCACCTCTTCCTCTCCGCACTCCCCTCTTGCTGGTGGCTCCCCTAACCCCAGCCTCCACTTCCCCAAGTACAAGCTGGAGGATATCTTGGAGCAGTTTAAGAACTCAGGCAACAGCAGCACTAATAACCACCACCTCCTTCTCCCCACCAACCCCTCCCTACTGACCAACCAAAGCAGCAGCAACCCTCACGTTCTCTCCCTAGCTCTTGATAAAGTTGGGAACTTGAAGCCCTCAAAGGCTTCCATGGGTCCGGCGCCCAATGCAGGACCGCCAGGATTTGGGCTGAACACTGCAGGGCCCTCCGGTTTACCTCTGGGCCCGTTTTTGAACCGCCACCACCACCACCACCACAGCCAGGGAAGGCCGCCACACCCGGCTTCCTTCCCCGCTAGTAGCCTCCTCTCTGCGGCTGCCAAGGCCCAGCTGGCTACCCAGATGACCCAGAGCCAGAGTTCAAATTTGGGCAGCAACCCGGTGAGCTTGGCTTCTCCTCTGGAGGTCTTGAAAGAAACGCAACAACAACAGCAGTCATCGAAGGTAACAAACAGCACTTTACATAACAACCACCCTCCCTCCTCCATCGCTACTACTAGGCCTCCTCCTTCCCATCCCTCCCTCGCAGTGGCCTCCTCCCTCCTCTTCCCTCCATCCCACCCTTTGGCCCAGTCCCTGGCCACCTCCTCGCACCACCTCCCCCCCACAGCAGAGCGCAATGCCTCGCACAGGAAGAGGCAACGGCGATCTCCCACGGTGCTCAGCATGCTGAGAGAGACCCAGCAGCTGGCTAATGGGCCAAGGAAGACCCCACCAGGAGACGCCGTTTCTGCTGCCGTCATCAACCTTTCCTCCTCTTCCTCCTCCTTCCCTTCTTCCTCGCACTCCTCCTCTACCTCAGCTGCGCAGAACCATAACACTGCCATCTTAGAAAACCACCACCATCTCCTCCCCGGGCAGATACCCAGGCTCTCTGCTTCCCGGCAGACAACGCCCCTCGCCGGGCCTCCTAGACAAAGCGAGGCCCTGGATTTCACTACAGGCCTGACATCTGCCGCAGGGCCTCCACTTGGCTTGGATCCTCCAACCCAGCCCCTGTCTGCTCTGTTACACCTTCTCAGTGTGCAGAACGCCCAGGCTACAGCCTCAGCATCCAACTCTGCTTCAGTTCAGCCAGGATCTGTGTCTGTAGGAGGAGGTGGAGGCGGAGGTGGAGGCAGGAACAAACAGAACCCCAGACTGTCGCCCTCTTCTCCTGCCCCTCATCGCAACATCAGGCCCCTCCAGACTCAGTCTCCGTGCCGAACCAATAACACTACTCCTCTACCACAGCCCCTCTCTCCTCCTCCCTCCTCCTCTCAGTCCAGATCAGTGCAGTCCCCATCACAGCTTCGGTCTACTAAATCAAGCCCTATACAGAGACTTTCCCCTTCTACAGCGCTACCCAGCTCTCATTTAGCTTCACACAACAGCAACAGCTCTCCTCAGCCTACTTCTCCGACTCCCTCAGACAAGCACCACCCAACTGAGAATCACATTCCTACAATAGACTCTGTTTCCCAGGCACCCTTGCGAGAAGCCTCGCCCCGGGTCTCCGTGGCAACAGAGATTGGCAGTAGTAGCATGTCAACGACAGTGGACCTGAGTCATTCTCAAGGCGGTGTTGCTATGGCGATATCCACCTCTCCAAAGCCTCTTGATCTTAGCAACCATGTTCTGGCCCTGCTTGCGGCATCATCCACTGTCCCCCAAGGGGAGGGGAGCTCGTCGGACCGTACCGCTGGTGCTGTGACATCTCCACCGGGAAATTACACTACAGGTGAGGATGATATTTGTTTTATCAATTTTGAAGATTGGGCCCAAACGTTTGACAGCGCTTCCTGTGATTTTGCTCATGATTCAGTCATAGATTGTTAATTTGTTTAAGCGTGAATGTCTCTTGTAGAGAATTGAATTTGCTGTGTTATTCATATATCTCTCTTTCCGCAGGGCGAGAAGAGTCTGTGGGTATGGACCATGAGGTCTCCACAGTGACCAAATCTCCAGGGGCCATCAGCCCTGGGCCCACCAACTCCTCTCGTCTGGGGGACAACCCCAGTCCCACCGCCCCTTCTAATGTGGGCGACTCATCTGCTCCCTTACCTCTGGCAGAGGCCTTCCCCTTTATGAACCAAGAGCAGCTGCTCCAGCTGTTGTCAACCACAGGAGGTCTACCCTCCCTCCTGGACCCTACAGTCCTGGCTTCATTGCCCCTTGGGGGGCTGTGGTTGGGTGGGCAACAGGGACATATACCCCCTGCCCACACTACGCCACAAGCTCCACAGCATCTTGCAGAGCAACAGCAATCGGAACAGCAGCAACAGTTACTGATACAGCAGCAAGAGACACAGCAGCAAAACCATGATCAACAACAGAAACAACAACAGATAAACAACAACCCTCTGTTTCCTTTGTTGCCGTCGTTGATTGGTGCCCAAGGGGATCTGCCTCTGAACCTTTTGGGCCTGCTGAACCCGCTACCGCCCCCTTCGGCCTCAACCCATACACCAGGACAGGAAACTGATCTGGGGCTAGCAGAAAAACCTGGCCTCCAGGCTCTGCTCATGGCCTCCTTGCTACTTGGGCACCATCAGGCCCCTATGTTACCTCTGTCGGGGCTGGGTCAGCTGAGCCAGGTCAGCTTGGAAGTCCCTCTCCAGCAGCCGCAGCAGATCCCAACCACACTGGAGGGCCTCCCCCTGGACAAGACCTCCGGCCTCCTGGATCCATCAGCCCTCTCTGGCCCTGGCCTCTTAGAGGTCCTCCAGGGCCTCCTCCCCCCTCCTCCGTCAGCTGAGGGCTCTCTCCAAGCCCTGCAGTCCTTGCTCCTTCCCCCTCCTCACCCCACAGCCTTCCTCCCCCTCAGCCCTGCCCTGCTAACCGCTGCCCTGGGCTCTGCCGAGCTCCACCCGCCTTCCCCCACCCAGCTAGCTCCCGCACAGCAAACCCAACATACCCAACCTCAGGTAGGCTCCCCCATCTCCTATAGCTCTTTTCCTCTGAGTTCCTCTTAGTTTCCCTAGAAAAACCTATTAGCCTAACTCATTTCCTAAACTGCTCCATTGTTTTCCCTTCCTTTAGTTACTTAGTTTCCTGAAAAACCCAGCAACCCTTTTCCTAAACTGTTAAAATGTTTTTTTCCCAAAACTATTTTTAAATGAGGCCCACTTCGTGTACCACTTGATCTGTATTGGTTGGTTACAGCCGGTCTATCTGAATGTATTTGAGTTGTGAATGCGTACATGTTTCTTGGAGACATTTCTAATTTTGCATGCAAAGAAATGTGGAATGTTCTCACATCCAATTAGTCTGGCTCTATCTCACTTTACGCTCTAATTCTGTTTGTCTCTCTTGTTCTCTGTTTCTCTTCTTCTGTCTCTTGTACTTTCTCTTTTTCTGTCTCACTTTATTGTACTTTGTTTCTCTGCGTCACTCTCTGTATCTTTGCTCTCCTCTCCAGGTGACCTCTGACCCTGGTGTTGACACCCTGATCCCCCTGTCTCTCCAAGGCAAGGATAACTCCATCCTCCAACAGTTGCTGCCCACCTTGCTCAACCCTACCGTATTAGGTGAGTTGATGACTACCCTCTAATTTTTTCATCTCTAGATGGATACCGAGTCACATATATAGTCCCATTGCTACGGGTCAGTAGTTATTATTAGCTGTTGATATTCAATCAAAAGTATAAGGTGTAGGAAAATGAGGTAAAGACAGCTGTTGACTCGCATTCAATCTAGTTAATTGCACATTAAAAGGTGAATAGGGGTGGGAGGTGTTTGAAAGAAATTACACCAGCAAAAACTGGAGCTCACCGTTTCAGTACTTACACTTTTAGCTTAATAGCTTTAGGTCTCATAGGAGTACTGTTTCCTATTTATAATGATTATGCTGATTCTGCTTGCAAAACTAGATAGCTGTCCTCTTTTGTACACACTGTTATAGATTTGTTTTTATTGTTTTTTTCTCTTACAATTTTATTATTGCTTATTTACATACATACTGCAGCAGTAAGCCACTATATCAGTGTGTCTATGAAATGTGCCGTTGCAGGAGATCTCTCTGGCATCGCAGGCCTCCATAACATGGTGGGGCTAGGAGCCGGTTCCATCCTCCTGCCCTCAGTCCAGGCCTCTGCTTTGGGCATGCCTCTGCTCCAGGGCCCTGATGGAGCCATCAACTTGCTCAACAACATACAGGTAGGTGTCCGAAACTGTATGTGGAAGTTGTTTGGGATCTAGCCACAGAACTTGAATAGATATAAAGGACACTTCCTAGTGTATCATGGTAATTTCCTTTGGTACATTCTTTGGCTTCCATAGAGTTTTGATAATGTTGTCATGTATATGAACATTGTTTAATGTGTGGACAGAACATGAGACTCAGAAAGTTAGAGTATTCATCACAGCTGCCACTGAAATGTTCATCCAAATGATCTCGTTGTCGTGGTAACACATCAGCCTTCTGAGTCTCATGCACCAAATCAACACTGATTTGGTGCATGACTACATTATCAAACATTTTATGGCAGCAGCTAGAAGTATACCAAACAAATGACCATTCAAGAAATTTGATTGGGAATGACATTTCTATCCATTTCTATGGATCTAGCTTAGTAGGCAGAGAATGTCTCTAGCATTGTCAAGGTTACAGGCTGGATGGGGCTAGCTGTACTAAAAATGAAGTGCTGTTTGTTCCTTAACATCTGCGATGTTATCTTTGACTGTTGTTGGTTGCCTTTTTCATCATCCAGCTGAACATTGCGCCACCCTCAGAAGGAGACAAGCCAATCCCAATGCAAGAAACACAAAGCCCCGCCCCACAGGAAGACATTCCAGCCAGTCGGCTATCTCCGGAGGTGGTCCGCAGCCCTGTTCCTGCCCCCGCCCCTCCCCCTGCCCCAGACCGCACCCCGCCCACACAGCGAGGATCCGAGGGCGGGCCTGTTAGCAGTGGGGGGGTTATCGATCCCTACACCTCTTTCATGGACACGATTTATACCTCCTTCCTCCAAGTCAGCGCTAAAGAGCAGGAAGACGGGGCCCAGTCGGGGCCAACGGACCCCACCTCACCCTTCTGTGCCTTACCCCCGGTTTCTTTCCCAGGGGAGCACCCCGCCCCGTCCACCCCTGTCCCCACTCTCCCCCAGGCAAGTGCCCCGGTCTCCCTCAGCCCACGTCGGGCCTGCTCCCTCCGCAACCCAGACTTATCCCGACTCAGCCTGGAAGCAGCAGCCCACTCCCCGGCCCAGGGGACCCCCAAACCCCCCGAGGACGGGTCTACATCACCTTTACAAAGGAAACCGGTCATGGTAGAAGGACATACCCACCCAGTGCCCCCTCTGCCACCCATATACCTAGAGGAGGCTAAGACGGACTGTGCTGGGCCCGCCACAGCTGTGTGCCCCTATGTGGAGGCGGGGGTGGAGAGGCAGGGGGATCTGCCCCAGGCAGGGGGGTACCTCAGTCCCAGGGATGGATGCAGTGGGAGGCCCAAGGAGGAGACAGCTGGGACACTACTGCACACTGAACAGGGAAGGGTGAGTGTCTGGGTGTTGTAGATTTTATTTTTCCTTTTCCTGTTCCCTTCAAGCTGCACTAGGCAAGATTTTTATGTAAAAATACATAATCTTATCAGCCTAAATCACAAAGTGGGACTGCAATAGAGAAGAACATCCCATCCCACCAACTGAAATGCCATAAATTTTCCCTATTTGCCCAAATTAAATTCTGGTATTGGGTATGAATTGAAACCTAAGAGTGAAATGCAAATCGTCTCCTAAACAGCAGTGAGCAGCGCTCCGTCCAGAGAAGGCTGGACTCACCAATGTTGGATCTTTTCTCTCTCGCCTTTGGTGTAAAGTGACTATAGAATGGAGGAGTTGGTAAATGTGTGTTGTGTGCAGTTTACTGACATCACCTTGATTTGTGGGTATTGAAGTTCAGATTTTTAGACAGTGGTTACCTCTTGCTGCCTTTTGGAGCCGCCAATGTGCGAAGTTGAAGCCTGGTGCAGTTTTAAAGATGATATATAGTATTCTAATACTAGCAAAAACTCTCAGTGTTGTCATTTCAAACTAGCCTCAGTGATTTATTTTAATCCCAATTTTGAAGTTCTTTGATTCTCCATCTGAGGGTAGACAATAGACTAATAAGTTAAGCAACAAAAGCAGTGGAGGGGTGTGATAATATGGCAGTAGGAAGCGACAGGTATTATCAACTGGCCAACAGTAGAAGATAGTAGTGGTGAATATGAATAACTGTATGTATGTGAAGCAGGACATGCATGCTCTCCCTTGGATAAAAAAAAGTTACACCATAGATGCCTAGAGTGCCTACAATATAATTCTGTATTATATAGGTTCAAGTGGAAGTGGTAATATCCATCTGTATTGTTCCCAGTAGGGAATGTGAGTCTCCAGTGCATTGTCTTATCATCTGGTCTATAAAACCAGCACAACATACAGTAAGAATTACAGAAGATGGTTATTAAGTGTTTTAATACCCAAAGGGTGTTGTAAAATGCATTGTCTCAGCATCTGGTCTATAAAACCAACACAACATAAGAAATACAGGAGATGGTTATTATGTGTTTTAATACTCAAAGTAGGATGCACCCACCGTGTAAAATGCATCGTCTCATTTTGTTAACACCAGAAAAGGAATACAGGAGATGGTGATGAAGTGCTTCTGTTTTGTAAGGGTTTTTTTTCCCCCCAAGAAATGCATAGAATATTTTTTTCGTTTTTAGTATGGTGTTTTTGTAATGTCATTTCTGATTTTACCTCCCCAGGATCAAGCAGGAACTACAGGGGGAGCCAGGAGAGGAAGGAAAAGGAAACAAACGTAAGTTGTCTTGTCATGGTTAATTTCTCAGACTTGTGAGATGTAGCTGGAGAATCGCCCGAGTAAATTTCTTTCCAATAAAAATCAGAGCGGCTAGTTGCAAAAGGAGATTTGCACTAGACAGGCGTTTAGCTTTACTGATTTTTCATAATGGCTATCCTAAGGAGTTTTATTAAATCGTGCTGTATTAAATGAGAATGGTTTACTTATGTGCTTCTTGCATTGTGTGTGTCAGGCTACAGAATGTGCTAGAAGACTTCAGAGACATGGATGCTACAGCCCTAGAGGAAACGAAGCCTTCGGTAAGATCCAGCCCTCCTCAGTGACACGGTGATGTATCGGTTAAATTCTCAGCGTCACTGGTTGTGTATTACATCTCAGTTGCATCATCGAACAGTGTGAGTGAGGCTGAATGTACGAGGCACCAGGCTGTACAGCTGTGGTTCTCAACCCCACAGTCTGCAGGTTTTCACACTGCAGCAGCTGCTTTCAGTTGATTAGTTCCCTCTCTCTGGTTGAAGGTGTGTTAATAAGGGAAATCAGCTGCTATGGTGTTTGGTTGGAATGAAAACCTGCAGACTTCCGGGCCTCTTTGGCACACAGCTGAGATCCACTGCTTTACAGAACTGGCTTGCTTTTCCCGTTGTTTTCAGTGGTTGTGCTGCTGCTCCATTCTAACAACACTGAGAGGTTAGCATGTTTTTAGCACCCAGAGTGCCAAGCGCTAGGAGGTAAAATAATTATCTGTGACATTTTGGTTTGTTTGGAATAAATAGAAGAAGAACTGGGTAGTTAGCATGAGCAACGATAGCCACCATGACTGAACAGACAGAGAAAAGAGCGCCACCTGCAGAAACTCAAACTTCATCAACAGAAAATCCAAGGAAAACGACGTCACAGTCCCGCCCACACTGTTTGATTGACAGGTGATCTCTGAGAAGTGCAGTGCAGAAACACCACAGCAATAACCGCTTGGTTGTAAAGATTACAACAAAATGAAAAAAACAAGAATCTTGTGGACTAAAACTTTAAAATATAACTTGAGACATGCTGCAAAAAAGCAGCATGTCTCAAACAGGTTCTCAACAGTTGCTTAGCAACAGCAAGAGCCTCTGCCCTGCTGAAGTGTCCTTGAGCAAGACACCTAATCCCTACCAGCTTGAGGGACAATCTTGTGTAGTTTTACAGAGGGGGAAGTGAATGGTTTTTTGAAGAGATGAGTTTTAGTTTCATGTAGGAAAGCAGGGAGTGACTCTGCCTCCCTGATTGGGGTGGCGAGGTCACTCCACCGCTGGAGAGCCAGGAAGACGAGGCTGATCAAAACCTGCAGGCTTTTGTGTGATACGACTCTCTCTCTCTCACTCTCTCTCTCTCTCTCTCTCTCTCTCTCTCTCTCTCTCGTTCCAGACGGCGCTGCTGAAGCCGGAGAGGTCGGTCCGCGGCAGGAGGCGACGAGGCGCCAGGTCTCAGAGGCAGTGATTGGTGGAGGGAGCTGTCAGTCCACGCTGTCCACCAATCAAGGTGGACAGAGGCCCCTCCCCCTCCCCCCCCAACCCCTCCATCTCTCCTCCATCATCACCACTGCTCTCCACTGTCTAGATCTTCTTTTTTTTTTTTTTTTTTCTTCTTCAACTGCACTAATATTATACCGTTGTCATGTCAACCGTTGTTATGGCAACCACTATGAAAAAAACATAGGAGAGATCTAGTCTGAAAAATACATTTATAAAAACTTTTAAAAAAACAAAAAAAAAAAACAATAAAGACAAATTCCATGGATGCTTTTTCACTTAGGTCTTCTCTTAGGTCTAGTTCACAAAATAATGGTTGCTTGACTTTGTGGTCAGAGATCCGTTAATTAATGGTTGGTGTTAGAATTATATCAATGAAAACACAAAAAATAACAAAACAACTGTACTGTTTCTTCTCATCAGTGTGTTACTGTGAGTCAGGATAAAGCCCATCTACTTGAATGATGCTATGGTTGCTCTCTGTTGAAAGTGTGTGTGTGTGTGTGTGTCTTTTTACGTGTTGTGTGTGTGTGTGTGTCTGAGAGTGTGTTGGACAACAGTGCTATTGCTGAGCCCCCTCACTGTCCGACCGTGGTTTAGTTGAATTCATTATAATTTAGTGAAACGAGACCCTGGCCTTTTAAGGTGAAGTTTTCTTTGCCGAGACACACCGTGGTTGAATTTCAAAAGACTTTTCCTTGGCTTTTCAAAAGGTGCAGGAAGAGCATGTAAAGAAGGAAACAACCTTGAGTTTTTTCTCATTTTGAATTAACCTTTATTTGAGACAAGCTAAGGAAATGGATTTTGAGAGCTAACCTCCAGTGAACCAGAGCAGGTTTCTTCAGTTCCTGCAGCTCTTAAGTCAGTTTACGTCAACTGAAAATTACTTTTCATCATGATTTGCCACATCCTGTCTATGTCAGCTGTTCCTTAATGGTTATACATCTGTCACTTAAGTTATTGGATGAATTGGGATCTCAGACCGTAGATACAATACCAATCAAAAGTTTGGACACACCATTGGACACATTTTTCTTTATTTTTACTATTTTCCACATTTTAGAATAATAGTAAAGACATCAGAACTATGAAATAACATAAATGGAATTATGCAGTGACCAAAAAAGTGTCAAAACTATCTTATATTTTAGATTCTTTAAAGTAGCCGCCCTTTGCCTTGATGGAAAGGCAAAGGCTTTGGAAAGAAATTCATAAATAGGATCAACTTCACTATTTATATTTGTCTAAAAAACAAATTTCAAGCATTGAAGTATAAGCCTTTAGATCAAAATGGCTTTAAGAGAATGAAAACCATAGTACATTCAATCAGGTGTGTCCAGACTTTTGACTGGTAGTGTAATATATGAACTGAGAAAACGTACACATGAAATTCAGTTGTATGACTCTGAATCATGTCATGTCAGCAGACTCCAGGGTTTCTAGGCAGATCAGGAAAGGTATAGAAAATTAATTTGACAATGTCAAGATCCACAACAAATCTGGAATAGTATCTATTATTCAGCTCCAATATGCATTTATTTCACTTTTTGGAGACCCACACTACCATTTCACATACTGTGTTATTTGTTGTTGTGAAGAATTCTGTTTAGCTTTAGTGTGATAGAGCTTATTTAATAATCATATCAACGTATTGGACCGACCGCCGACCCAAATCTTCATCCCCAGCCATGAAATTAAAAGTCCGGGAAGAGTTTGCGAAGTTTGAAATGGAATCCCAAGAAACGCTGTTCAGCTATAGACAGTGCGTCCTTTCACTGGTCGAGTGAATGGCTGAAAAACTTGTATGCTGAGAGAGAGATGATGATGATGATGATGATGATGTCTGTGGGTCTGTTGAGTCGATGTATTGCTGTGGATTTGGAGTAATCCTTTCTCTCTGTCTCCTCATATCACTGTTTGAGCTCTCCTCCACACACTGCCCCGCCCTAAGAGTACTGGCATCTCTAGCTGTATTTAAAAAAAAAAAAATAAAAAAGAAAAGTGAAAAAGAAAGCAGATTATGCAATTTCTACACTTGGAGATTTGTACATATGTACAGTTAATGTGTTTTATTTTGATTTTATATTGTTAGAGAAAGAGAGACAAGAGAGAAAACAATGAATTGTGAATTTTTCTGGGAATTGTAATTAAGTATTTTTCTCATTCTACCCCTTGCTTTCAATACTTATGTTTAAAAAGACGATTAAATTGTGGACTGTAGCTTTCTTTTTATATGGGAGTCTTTTTTTTATTTAATATTAAACTATTTACAGAAAATGTACCTCTTGTGTTGATTTCTACAGTTAAAGTGATGTACATGAGCAACTTCTTGATGCAGTGAAGATCAGACCTACACTGTGGATGATATTGGGATGATATTGATGATGTGGGTAACAGTGGGCCCTAAAGAAAAAAATGTAATGAGAAAACTTATTACTGTCAGAAAAATTGACTCAAGTTGTTCCCTGTTTGCCTTGGCATAAAAATGATCAATCAGTTTTACTTAGTGATTTATTGAAGATCTATTTTTTCACTCTAAGATGTATGGTCTGACCTATTGATACAAGGATCGAGGGTAACACTGATATATGTAGCAGATATTGGACTTGTAATAAATATCAGATATTGTCCAGACTCCTCTGATATCATGGAGGTTCCTCCCTTGACCACCGCTACATAAAAACTGTCAACCTGCAGTGGATATTTATTTCTGTTGTACATTTCATTTATGCATTTAATCATTCAGTTACGTTTTTTAAAGTCTTCATGTAAAGGCCTGATGTAGGTACGATGGAGAGTTTTAGTATCACCTGATGGTCGAAATGCTGTTTCAGAGGCTTTTCCACCATGACAAGAATAAAATTCTGGAGGAAACACTGAATCCTTGTAAGGTTTTGGCCTGAAAATGGTCGAATCTAAAGATATTGCAAAGCGGCATAGCTAGAATCCCAATACCCGGTATCGGCCTTCAAAACCCATATTGGTTGAATCCTACTTTATTTAAATTTGTAATGTTGGCAAACGGTATAGTAAAACAGACCAGTATTGTGAGTCATGATGACTGAGGAAACTTCCAAAAAAAAAAAAAAAACTGCTCTTGTCAAGGTTTTTTTTTTCAGTCAGATCATTCTGCTGCATCATCCTTGCCTCATCAGGCGCTTTAATGCACCTTCAGGTTGAGGCCTAAACTCATCTTTTAATCAATACCTTCAGTGTCTTCCCAGAATGGTTGGCTATTCCTTCCAAGAAATATAACCACGTAGGGGAAGGGCCGAAGCACGGCTGAGAGAAGTCACTGCACCTTTGAATACTGTATCAGCAGGCCTGTCTGCTGCATTAGAGCCTCAGCATACAGTCTTTTAGAAAACAACTAAATCATGAGTATAAAGTGATGAAGTTATTCTACGTGGCCTTGTTGTTTCTTCTGTTCGGATGTGACGCTGCAGCATCCCGCCCCTCTGCGCGCCCGCCTGGGTGGATGGATGGATGCTGAGGCGGTGGGTACCACTTTAAAGAGACGGGATGCAGACCACGCCCTTCTCTGGTCCGCTGGCAGGGGGCGCTGTGACAACCAAACAGGCCGATCAGCAGCAGCTTTACCTCACTGCCCTTCCAGCAGCATCTCACCTTCAACCGGCCAGACCACACCGCCGCATCCGAGGAGAAAACACACAAGGGAGGCAGCGTTAAATAAAGCAATACTGAGCAACGGGGAACATTCGAGGGACAATCGAGCAACACCCGAATCGGTTATTTTAATGATGTAGGGGATCCTATCGCGGTTTTATCTCAGATTTGACATCTAATTTAGCCTGTCCGCCTCTCTGCGACAAGGAATACCGCTCAGCTGCGTCTTTTCTCAGCTTATCAGGGTGAAACATCGGCCTAACCTCGACCGTCCTCCGCTACCGAAGTCCACAGAATAAGAAGAAGACGGAGTCCGGCAGCAGCATCCATCCTCCGCATCCCTCATCACTTATTTTGACGGTCGGCCAGGCCCCAGCGCGCGCGTCTGATCCTCCAGCTCCTTCCGTTTTTTTTTTCCTCCCAGTCAAAAAGCCAAACATCCTTCCTCCTCCCTGAATCTGCGCCATGGCCGATGCTACAGCGGAGTGCAACATAAAAGTGCTGTGTCGCTTTCGCCCTCTGAACCAGTCGGAGATTGTGCGCGGGGATCTGTTTATCCCCAAATTCCAAGCGGATGACACTGTCGTCGTCGGGGTAAGGGGCGCTTTTGTTGTTCATGCAGGCCCTCATCAATAAATTATCAACTCCCATCTGTTTTTTTTTATGTGTCATGGCTTTCTAGTAAGAAAAAATAGGTGCGACAGTCAGTGAATATATGTCCTTCCCTAAATGTGTCTTTGCCTGCCATGATAAAGCCGAATGCATGTAATGTTGTTGAAATGCGCACATTGGGCCCTTGCATCAGCTGACCGGAGTCTGGCCTGTGTCGCCTATGAATGATACATGGCCTGTCCTATAAGTTACTGTATGTTTCTTTATGTCACGGCCTATTCTGGCCCTATATGACTCCAAATGACCAATAACACAGATATAGGGCTGATATAACATCTAGAGATAAATAGAAAAGAAGATGAAATATGTTCCAGGCTCATATTGATGGATCAATTTGTTCTGTTGTTTTAGTTAATTAGCCTCTCAGCTGTAATGAAGGAGACAAGCCTATTCTATTCTATTCTATTCTATTCTATTCTAGTAGTCAAGTGATGCTTTGCCTTGAATCTTCACAACAGAATGTACTTGAGCTTGATGTTTGTAAGCAATAGAGGATCCCACTGGGTTTATTATACAGCCGATGTTAGCAGTACAGTCAGATGTGTTTATATGGTGCTGAGGTGGGTTTATTAATGAGGTTTGGTGAGGTGAGGTTTGGTGATGATATTGCAGTAGAAATGGGGATTCAGACAGACAGTGACTGGTAAACTGGGAAACAGGGTGTTGCCAAATCTGGTGATGCTGCATGCCTGCATTTAGTTGAAGGAGTGATGAATTACTCAGAGATTTCCATTGGTGGATACAGCAATATCACACACAGAACACATTATTCTGTTTTTGTAAAGGGTGAATGTTATGAGATAAGAGTATAGATGGAGAAAAGGTATACAAAGCTACTGACTATGTTATGTTGTTTTAATTAACTTTCAATTCAATCAATTCTTCAAGTGGATTTTTGTCCAGACTGAATAACTGGACATATTTTGCCATATAATGATTCTTATATCCAATAGTTAGTGAGAATGAGGGCTCCATCATTCAATTGTAGTCTCTCTTTACATTTGAAATGAAGAGAATTTAAACTGAATTCAACCCTGGTTGCCAAATTCTTTCCAACTACCTGCAGTGTAAGTCAGGCCAAATAAAATGCTGTAGGCTTGTAGATAAATTTCATTCAGGCAGTCTGCACAACAGCCTGTGAAAAAAGTGTGGCTCCCCTAACTATCACACTGAAGATGTTGCCGTTTGAGTGCTGATCTAGTTTATTTTTATGTGTTACTGGCTACGTTTTTGCTAATGTACGTTGGCGGATGTTGTTTGCTTGAAGTGTTTTTATTTGTCATGATGCTTTGTTCCTGGCCAAGTCTACTTTAGAAAACGAGGTGCTTAATTCTAATGAGAAATACATGTCCAAGGAATAAAAAATAGAATATGAGGACAATAAGGAGAGGGTACAGTTGACGTTGGTTCTCCTCTGACTGACAGATACAGTGTGTAGAAGGAGGAGTTATGATGCGTCGTCCTCCAGCGATAATGGAAACACTGTCCTGACCTTCTCTTCCTCCTTCCAGCAGGACGCTCCACAGTAGAGTCAGAAACTGATCTCTCTAATTGCCTACAGAGAGAGGGATCAATAATAATCCAGCAGCCTCATGCATCACTGACTGATCCGCTTTCTCTCGCATTCTCCGTCTGTCTCTCTCTCTCTCTCTCACTCTCTTTCTCTCTCTTTCTGGATTTTTCACCATGTCACTCTCTTCCTCCTCCATTTTCATGTCTTTTCTCTTCATCTCTCTCTCTCTCTCTCTCTCTCTCTGTCTCTCACTCTCACTTTCTGGATTTCTCTCCATTTTTTGTCTCTTGGCCTCTGTTTCCGTCTCTCATTTTCTTTCCTTCTCTCTCTCCCTCCCTAGATTATTTGTCTCAATCTCACCCCATCTCTCTCATGCTCTTTCTTCTCCATTTCCATGTCTTTTCTCTTCATCTGTCTCTCTCTCTCTCTTCTCTGTCTCTCTCTCTCTGTCTCTCCTCCATCCCTCTGAATGTCTCTCTCCAGTAAATTACTCTGTCATGGGGGCGGTCTGCAGATGAGTCAATTTGTTAATGACATTTAATACGGCTCAGAATCTGGCAGCGCTCGTTATTGTGTTGCGTTCTGGCCTCCATCTCAGATGGGATGGTGACATTCAGGGTTTTAATAGCCTGGTTTCTGTGGTGGGGGGAAACATGGCTTGTCAAGGATTACTCACCCTTCAGCTTGTCACACAGTTTCCGCCGAAAACAATATTCATGGGTGGTTTTGCATTTGGTGCAGAGCGGATTTTTTGTTTTGTTTTTTAGTGGGCTATAATTTGAAATAACCTTCTTGTCTAGTCAAGCTTTTGACGAGATTCATTCCAAAATGAGATGACAACCCTTTAGAAAATGTAATGCCTGCTCTTACAAAATGACTGCTCACATCAAAGTAAAAATCATTAAAAAAACGTTCAAGTCATTAGTTAGTGTTTCCTAGTAAATATCCTTTCAAAGATGGAATCATCTGTATATCAATATGTTTTAAATATTGAGTACTAAAGAAATGTAAAGCTCTCACACAGTTTCTACTGAGCTTTGCAATTCAAGCATCTTTTTTGACCACGTTTCAGTACAAGGACGTTACAGTCTTCTCATACGCACCTGTCACCATGTACTCACATGCAAGAGCGCTGAAAGTCAGACAACATTTGTTTTTTCAGAAACGATAACAGCATCATGAAATGAAACGCTTTATTTTGAATTGACCCTGGCATTGCCAAGCCCCACCTGGCAGTGCTGCAGGACAGAGGCGAACAGCCTACATTTTCTTTTCTGTGACTCTGGTCCCTTGTTGGATACAATACTAGTAATGGACAAAGAGCATCTTTTCACCACCTACACCCTTGATCTCACATTGCCAGCTTCTGTGTGCCACAGTGGATGAAATATGGCTCTGACCAGCTAGGCAGAAGGAGGAGTACTGCAGAGTTGGCTTTCTCCAAAGCTCAGTGCTGATATCATCTTCTTTTGTTCTTTAGTAAGGGAGTTCAGTGGTTCAGTCCGCTGTGAGGCAGATAGAGTAAGGAGCTTTGTATAAACCAGCTGCAAAAATGGCACAATACAGTAGATATATACCGAGGCATTTTCAGCACAGCTGTATGTCTTGTGTGGGATGAGACACACGTTGTTACTTTCCAATGTGTCACTGTTGTTGTGTGAAAATCCTTCATGTTTTCACCTGAAGGACTGCCTGCTCCTCTATGGTTTATTGATTTTCTTGTAGGAATGACATAAGGTCCATATGGTAACACAATACAAAATGACAAGACAAATATAGAAAAGTTGAAACAACACGTAAGAGGACAAGACAATACAATAGAGATAAAACCCTTTCAAAGCCACTTGGATAATGTGAAAAATGCATTGTCATCAAGCTAAAACCAAGGCTGTTTTTCTTAGTTCCTGAAAAGTGGACATTTGGAGATACAAGGTTTTCCAGCAGTGAGGATATATAAATAACAGCATACCTTGTGTCAATATGTGACGTTAACATATGCTATGTTGAAAAGTAATAAATGTGTGTTTTCCCAAACTAGATGATGTAAAAAGGTTGAAAATGACACACCCATTTTGTATAAGAGAGTATATTCTTATGCTTCATGTTTTGGCATGTGCAAATGGAGGATGAGTCAGTCGGTCGGTCGGTCTGTGCATTAGATATTTCAGTCACTGATAGCCTCACAGCACTGACATCACTTCCCATCGCTTGGATTGATGACTGGCTGTTGGAAAAGGGATTAAAGTATAGGCGGGCTGGTGGGTGGCGTTCAAGAGCGCAGCGTTCCGTCATGTTTCTGTCCTGTTTCCTGATAGAAATGTTCAATAGCAGATTGTGTGTCAGATGAAATTTCTAATTATATCATCAAAGGCTTTATTTTACTGAGTGTCTTTCTTATTATTGTTTCCTTGTCTGCTTAATCCCAACCAGCTATTGACATAGCGCATACAATCAAGAACACATACTATAGCTTAGAGCTGCAACGATTAGTCAATTAATTGATTAGTCGATCGACAGAAAATTAATCGATTATACTCCTTTAATTTATCAAGTAGTAAGGAAGTAGTAAGAAACAGAGTGTAGAGTTTATCAAGTAGAAATACCAAGCATTTGCTACTTACAGCTTCACAAATGCTAAAATATGCTTGTTTTTTTTTTTTGGCTGCTTTTCAGACTAAGAAAGCAATTTTAAGAATCACTTTGGGCTCTGACAACTTGTGATGGACATTTGTCATTGTTTTTGAGATTTTATAGACTAAACGATTAATCAAAAAAATAATCAATAGATGAATCGATAATGGAAATAATCTTTAGTTGCAGCCCTACTGTAGCTTTGTTTGAGTTATATAGATAAACAGAGAAGTTAGATCACAATTTGGACATAAACATCCTTCATTATGTTTTTTTTATTGCTGTCTTGGAGCTTAATGTTTATGCTCTGGCTTCAGCTGCTGCATCAGGTGTAGTTTCATTAACTCTGTGCTGCTGTTCTTGCTCAACAGGGGAAATCCTTTGTGTTTGATCGAGTGTTTCCAACCAACACCACCCAGGAGCAAGTGTACAACACCTGTGCCAAGCAGATTGTCAAGGGTAGGCGTCATTAACAACAGCAAAACGTGTGAAATATTTGATATATATCAGTGTGTAAATGTGTGTAACTATGAATGTTAAGCAGAGAAAAACCTTCCCTGGATATATAAAGGTTAAAACAGTCAGATGAGGGACTGTAGTTTATGTTTCAGGTCTCGGTCTTGAATATCAAGCCTTTGAGGACACTTTGCGTTCCAATGCCCATCGATGTGATTACATTACATGCCTCTCTATAAATGTAGCTGATGTGTACTGTCGCCTAATTTCTTGTACTGTTTTTCCCTTTAGATGTGCTGGGCGGATACAATGGCACTATCTTCGCATACGGACAAACTTCCTCCGGGAAGACCCACACCATGGAGGTACGAGTTCACAGCCCTGAAATTCAAATTATTCAAAAGGATATGAATTACATACAGCCGGTCAAGTCTATGCAGCTGTATACCACAAAGATTTGACTCAAATAAATTAAATGAATGGAATAACTGTTGATATAACCAGCACAGAAAGTTAACTTTTGTTTCAGAGATCAGTTTTCTGTCCCCTTGATCTGATTTTTAGCGACATTGTGATCCTTTTTGATGGCAATTTTATTGAACTAAAAAATAATACATTTGAATTGCCTATTGGCAAAAAAAATACTTTTACAATGTGTACCACTTAGATTAGTTTTAACTTCTTTCCTACTGCTGGAAACCAGAAGAGGATGGTGCCATTTTTCCCCCTCTATCCCCAACCAATCCATCTTCCAGCCCTTGATTATATTTTTTATATTTGTTGTTCTATTTTTTGGTGATACAGTGGTTTGTGTGGGTCGGTATTTTCTGCTACTGCCAACAGTTTCTCCTGCTTCAGGCTGTGTGTTCGGTTCTTTTCTGATCAAAAAACGCTCCATTTTTCTCGCCTAGAACTTATTAGAAAGAAACCCAACGAATCATCTACGGTGGCCCACAGGGGACAGTAGTTGCAATCAATGTGAATATTTGACAACTCAAGAAAGAAATGTGAACAGGGTGAAATTTAAAAAAGGGTACTACAAAAAGGAATTTTTTTTGCCTTCTTGTTTTTAATTTCACTGGCATTTTATGAACTTTCAATCGCTTTTTTGCCCTGTTAATTTCTGACCCATTATAGATACATGATCTAACCATCTCACATTTAGAGCTTCTTACATGTGTGACTTGCCTTTGCAGGGAAAGCTGCACGACCCGCACCAGATGGGCATCATCCCTCGTATCGCTGAGGACATTTTCAACCACATCTTCGCCATGGACGAGAACCTGGAGTTCCACATCAAGGTGTCTGCTGCGTTTCCTCAGACGATGCTTGTTTGTGTTTGTGCTTGAGCATAGGGTTCTATTCTGTTCTATTCTATTCTATTCTATTCTATTCTATTCTATTCTATTGTTCTGTACTCTTCTCTTCTCTTCTCTTCTCTTCTCTTCTCTTCTCTCCTCTTCTCTTCTCTCCTCTGCTCTTCTCTTCTCCTCTTCTCTTCTCTCCTCTTCTCTTCTCTCCTCTCCTCTTCTTTTCTCTTCTCTTCTCTTCTCCTCATCTCTTCTCTCCTCTCTTCTCCTCATCTCTTCTCTTCTCTTTTCTTTTCTTCTCTTCTCTTCTCTTCTCTTCTCTTCTCTTCTCTTCTCTTCTCTTCTCTTCTCTTTTCTTCCATTGAGTTGGTTCTCTTCTGCTCTCCTCTGCTCAGTTCCCTCTTAGTATTCACATATTATCTGCGAAGACTTAGGTCTGCTTCAATAAAACAATGATTTGACTTGTATGCTGTTGTACTTATAACACATTTTTCACAATATTATTGAGTTGAACCACAGGAATTGATATAAAGCTATAAAGGGATAATTTTGGTTCCCTTGTTTTTCTTTCTTCTCCAACAGGTTTCATACTTTGAAATCTACATGGATAAAATCCGTGATCTTCTGGATGGTTCGTACTAATGCGCTTTTGAATCGCCTGCAAACAGTATATAACATGTCAGACTGAAATATAAACCAGTAACCAATAGCTACTTATGGGATTGGGAACAGTTGTAAATAATATTCTCCTCAACAGTAAGAAACTCATTATTTTCATTTCTCTCTATTTTCCAGTGACAAAGACCAACCTGGCTGTCCATGAGGATAAGAACAGGGTTCCATATGTCAAGGTTTGTGAAAACAGTGATTTATTTTGTAGCTCTTAGACCTAAATCTTTCAGTAGGCTATATCAGATCCATGATAAGTCTTAATTTCCTCATATTCTTTGCTCCTCTCCTCTCCTCTCCTCTCCTCTCTCTCTCTCTCTCTCTCTCTCTCTCTCTCTCTCTCTCTCTCTCTCTAGGGATGCACTGAGCGTTTTGTCTCCAGCCCTGATGAGGTCATGGATGTGATCGACGAGGGCAAAGCCAACCGCCATGTCGCTGTGACCAGTAAGTAAAATTACATGAAAAATGAAATACTGGATAAAAATCTGTAATTTTGAGACACAAGAGGAAAATGGGCCAAAAGACAAATGCCGACAGTGAAGTGAAATCATCCTTTTTTTTTAGCTCCACAGCCTCTTGAAAATAAACTAAACTCACTATTAGTCCAGTCCAGCATCTCCCTCCACTTCCGTATCAGAGAATGGGATCCACTGTAGTTTTCTCTCTGCTGCCAACAGCAGCGTACAGGAGCAGTTAATGATGCGTGAAGCGACAGTAGAGTTCATGTAGCCTGTTATAGTGCCTTGTTATGTAATCTTCGTGGTACAGTGCACTATACTTTTCAAGCATCATGCATTCTCGTGAAAGAAATAAGAACTCGTCAGACGGAGGTCAGTTTAATTAATCTGGGCAGTTACTGTGGATTTTGAAAAAAAAAAAAAGAAAAGTACCACAACATTTCTGCTTGAAGCCATTATCTAAATTAAGTCATTCCTAGTAGGGCTGGGTGATAATTCAATATTATCGTTTGTTATCTTTCAGTGCAATCGTGTTGTGATGATATGGTGATTTTGGGATATCATGACACACAATTCTGCTGTCTGAACTGATGATGACAAGCACATTTTATTTTAAAACTCTGACAAAATGAAATATGGTAGGAATATTATTTGGAAATATCAGTTTTGCTTGACATCCCACCTAACATTACTATTCGGTTTAATGGGATGAACATTAATTTGATTATTTAAAATATGATTTTGAATACGTGGGTCATATTGTGATGTATATTGATATCAAAAATAATTCTTATGCTTATTAGCTTGATATTGATTTCAACCATATCGCCCAGCCCTAATTTCTAGTAACAAACATGAACGGCCCATCCTCTCTGCTCATAGATTACAGTAAGACAATTTCAGCCAGTATAGCAATCAGTAAACTGCCCTAAAGAGAGAAGGGGTTGTTAACAGTTAATTGATGTTATAAAAAAACCTGAAAAACAGCAGAAAAAGAAGTTCTCTAAGCTGTTATTCCTGCATCCTGTGTTGGCATCTGTATTCGAAAAAGCTCCACCTTGCTCCGTGTCTGCAGGTCAGTGCTGACTCATTCCTCTCTGGTCCAGGAATAATATTTGACTAATGGCTTGTACTGCAGGTTTATAGGTCAGACTGAGGCCTGGGCTTCACTACAGTGTATATAAAAGATTTTACTTGATAAGCAACGTGTCAAAGTTTCAGAAGATTGCATTCACACAAATGCTACAATTTTATAAGCAAAGGTCTGAAGATATCGCCTTCAGCAGGATTGCTCTAATTTACTTTCATGTTAGTAATAATCTTGTCTGGGTGCCACATTTTTCAAAAGGCGGGCCTCTTAGAAATGAAACTCCTCCGAGTGCAGCACAGCCTCTGAGCAACAAGCCAATATATTCTTCTGTTGTGGATGGCATCTTTAAGTCTGATGCTGACTCACAGCTTTGAAGTCTAGTGCGGCATGAAGGGTAAGGAGTGAGCGCAGATGTGCCTCGGGATTCACTCAGAAATATCATTACCTTTTTAATAAAAGTCAACCTGAGAAGCGTGTGACAGCACCTCTTCCCTCTGAGTTGATTCATTTTGTGTCTTATCTGGCTGCTCAGAGTGTTTACTCGTCCTCACATCAGACTTTCTGTGACATTTCCAACAAATCAGTAATTTGATTTTGCCTTTTTTCCTTTTGAGGGATTTATTTGGCATTTCATGTAACATTGCGCTTTGCCAAAGTGTGCTTCAGGACGAAATAGGTTGAGAACAGCTGGCGTTTGAAGTTTTAATTTATGCTTTTTTAATCTCTAATTGAGACATTCATAGTTTCAGCAGCAGCACAACATACTGGAGATCTAACATACACCTAAAGTTTAAAATGTAGAACAAAAACATCTTCCAGGACCACACAGCTCAGTACAGACAGAACTGTATAGTAGATAAAGCTGTATAGTACATAATGTTTAGCACAAAGACAAGGGGAGAAAGAGGAAGACTTAAAATCTAAGTGTATCATTTGTCTCTATAATATTCAACCACCAAGATGCTTTTTAATAACACTGCCTCAGTGTTACAGGTACATTGGAGATAAATGGAATGACATAGCATACATTACAATATTATCAACAGTAATCCAGCACATTCTGATTAATCATAACAGTACTATATTTTGTTAAATACATTTCCATTTTGTCACCTATTTGTGTGACTTGTACGTCTCAAAACATAATATGTTAATACAAGTTTCTAACATGAACTTAATGTTATGCAGTTAAATGTAACGATGAGCTGCATCTCCAGAATATTCGATGGTTATTACATCAACATTCCCAGTTCTCTATCTGGCTCCGAAACTTAATCACTGTACTCCAGTTCCCTGATAATAACAGACTAATGGTCTCAGCATGCCGGTACTGAGCCAATGAGATGCATTACAGAGCAGACTGATGCCTGCTTTGAAAATA
Source organism: Centroberyx gerrardi (assembly GCF_048128805.1). Lineage (NCBI taxonomy): Eukaryota > Metazoa > Chordata > Actinopteri > Beryciformes > Berycidae > Centroberyx > Centroberyx gerrardi. Next base: position 7,164,099 of record NC_136010.1, read on the forward strand.
AGCTGAGTAACGACTCCATGCACCACTGGCAAGTCTATAATAATGATAATACTAATACTAATACTAATACTAATACTTATACTCATACTCATACTAATAACAACAACAACAACAGCAATAATAACAATCATAATAATAATAACAATAATAATTGTATTTATATAGCACTTTTCCAAGTTTACAAAGTGCTTCACATTAAAATAATATAATCAGTGCAACAGAAAAATCTATGGCTAGTCCAAGAATGAATCATCTTTCAGTGGGAAAACTCCATTCAAAAGATTGTTTAAGGTGTGTGAAATGGTCCATATAACATTTTTAACTACAATAATAAAAGCTATATGTGTGTAGCACTGTTTTTAACAAAAGTGCAATGTGCTATGAGCAAAATGAACATTTTAACAATCAAATATATAATCAGATAGACCCTAACAAGACAGAATATAGGCTTGAAAGTCCACTCAATATAAGTAGCAGTCCAGGAAATGTGCTGAAAGGACTGCGTTCCCGAGCAGCGTACTCTGTGTTTCCAGTCCTGGACGCTGTCTGGTGTCTGTGGTCCGCCTGCCTGCTGACTCACTGCTGCAGAACAGACTAATGGGCTCAGCGCTGCAGGTATTGAACTGCTGCCCTCAGATATCATCTGCAGAGTAACCTGAACTTTCTGTCTGAGGAGGTCGAATGCAGAGAGGGACTCAGATAGTGCTGCTTATTCGCTCTGCTTATCTCTGCTGCTCTTGGTGAAATGAACTCTTACTGTTGCCAGAATGGTTTGTTCTGGTTGACCAAAAAAAAAAAAAGACACAGAGGATTTCAAATACACAAATAAAATTGTTACTTTAAATTAATCAGTATTCAGTAGTTCCAGTTCATAAAGATGACTCCATCCTCAAAAAAACTCTAGTATTGGATAGGAAAGGGTCTTGAGTTTTACATTTATGTCAGCAACCATTTTGTAAATGGTGGAATTATTATTTTTGAGTGAAAATCGCTATGGTAGCAGAAGCCTCTCTCTCTCTCTCTCTCTCTCTCTCTCTCTCTCTCTCTCTCTCTCTCTCTCTCTCTCTCTCTCTCTCTCTCTCTCTCTATCTCTCTGATTGCTTTAATGATAATTATATTTTTCCTGGTGCACTGGCAACTTTTGGAGGCAACGTTGAGGGGCAATTTGGCTGGCAATTACTCCAGTCATACTCTTGTTCCTTAAAGCCCACAAGTTTGATTTGTCTCATTTGTGAATCTTCATCCCCATGCAGAAGGCAATTTTGCCTAATTTCCCAAAGCTGTTGTTTCAAAATGATGCCTCTGTATCATCTTCTTCAGGTTTTAACACTTATTTAAGATTGAAGCCATATTTAAAGGTGTAATATTTCCAATCAACCTCTCCTAATTCCCTTTGTAGGCTTCAACTTCAGTCCCACTCCTCTTCCTTAGTATGTAGGAAAGCCTGTTCACCTGTTGCCTCCCCTGACTGTGGTATCGCCCCTCTCTCTCTGTGCAGACATGAACGAGCACAGCTCCCGCAGCCACAGCATCTTCCTGATCAACATCAAGCAGGAGCATGTGGAGACGGAGCAGAAGCTGTGTGGGAAACTCTACCTGGTGGATCTGGCTGGCAGTGAGAAGGTAGGAAACTGTCTAAATACAGGCTGAAAGATGATTTTTTTTTTTACACCTGGGATCCATCCAATGAAAAAACACTCTCTGGTGGTGGGAGGTGTCACTCATTTTTGAGTCATTCACTGGAGAAAGCATTGTAAAAGACACACATATATATAGGGAATCACTGCACTATAGTGATAAGATATGTCTCCATAAATGGGCATGGCATTACAAAGAGTGAGAGGAAGGATGATGTATATTTTGCAGCATAATATTTTGTGTAATCTATTTTTTTAGTAAACATTCATGTCTAGAAGTTTTTTGGGGGTATAAGTTAGTCCATTTAACTTTATCAGTGTTTCTCTGCTTCTCTTCAGCCATCCATATCTCATATTTCTCTTCCCTCCCTCTGTCCTCGTCTCTCCTCCTGTCTCTCTCTCTCTCTCTCTCTCTCTCTCTCTCTCTCTCTCTCTCTCTTTATTCCAGGTCAGTAAGACCGGAGCTGCAGGAGCCGTCCTGGATGAGGCTAAAAACATCAACAAGTCTCTTTCTGCTCTGGGAAACGTCATCTCTGCCTTGGCCGAGGGAACGGTGAGCCACTTTCCACTGTAATCTAAAGATATTTCTATAGACAGAGAAAGAGTAAGAATTGGGACAGTGAGCTTAAGTTAAATACTAAGCTACAGCCTTTTTTTTCTGTTAAATCCTAAAAACGGTGAGTTGGGTGTCTCCTGCTTGCTTTCTCATAGCAAATAACCTTCACGCAGCAAATTCCTCTCTCCTGTTTCGAACACCTGTGTATCTGTCTGTCCCTCCTGTCGACTCGTTAATGAAATCCGTCCTGTGCAGTAACTCTCGATACCGCCCCGACTTTCCATTCTGCCAACTCAACAGGTTCGCCCATCAAATGCCAAAACTCTCCCTGCCACACTTTGCCAATTACAAGATTAGTTGGATGCGGCACATTCAATCTGTCACTTTTGAGAGCAGGTTCTGGGTTTGTAGGGATTCAGAAGAGAGAGAGAGAGAGAGAGAGAGAGAGAGAGAGGAGTCGAGAAGAAGGGGAGCGAGGGCGTTTAGCGTGTGCTCAGTTTTTTGCTGCATAAAATCCCTGAACAAATAATTACAGAATTGCAAAGTCGGCAAGCAAGATGAGCCAAATCAAACACGCCTCAAGCATTGCTTTTACTTTTTCTCTCTTTCTCTCTCAATCTCTCTGCCTCTTTCTTTTTCTCTCTCTTTTTTGTCTGTCTTTCTCTTTCTCTGGTCATCTTTCCCTCTCTGCTGCACCTTCCTCCCTTTTTCTGCCCGTCTTTTTCTCTCTCTGCCTCTCCTTTCTCTTCTTCCCTCTCTCTCTCTGCCTCTTCCTTCATCATCTTCCTCTCTTTCTCATCCTCTTCTTCTGCTCCCTCTTTCTCTCTCTCTCTCTCTCTCTCTCTCTCTCTCTGTCTCTCTCTCTCCTGCAGAAAACCCATGTGCCGTACCGTGACAGCAAGATGACCCGCATCCTGCAGGACTCTCTGGGTGGAAACTGTCGCACCACCATGTTTATCTGCTGCTCTCCCTCCAGCTACAATGACGCAGAGACCAAGTCCACCCTGATGTTTGGACAACGGTAGTTACAACTTTGGATACAGTCGATGCATCTTAGAAAGAAAGAAGTGATCTGTCTTCTAGATCTGACCCAAAGACGACCTTTTTGATACCAAACATTAATCAAATTCTTTCATCTCAAGAAATTAACATCCACATTTTCAACAGGGAACTCACACTGAGTAACTTTACACCTCAAAAGCAGGGAGGTAACCTATTTTGGGCCCCGACCAACCTAGAAAAACTGACCTAGCACAAACAAAACATGGCAGAGAGAGATGCTTACTGACCTTGTCTAGTCATCTGCATCACGGCTGAACTGTAGATTAATCAAAAGTACATCTTAGCCTGTTTATGTCAAGGAAATAAGTTCAACAGGGAGGAATTAATCTGTTTTGGAGTCAGAAAGCCTTTCTCATGATCTGTTGAAATCTTGCATCACACAATAAAAGATTCAGATTCAGATTCAGAGAAAGCTTTATTGGCATGAATCAGGTAGTATTGAGTGTTACAAAGCATATTATAATAGTACAGGATAAAGTAAGGTACAATACAGATGAATATGGCACAATAACGAATAAATTCAGTAATTATAGGAACCCTTTTTTTTGTTCATATTATAAATATGATTATATGCAGTGCTATAAACAATACATAGATTCACATGCAATGCATCCTAGACAGTTTAGTCACTAATTATCATCTCTGAGATTATAAAACGATGAAACATATCTGCCAGCTAGTTACATTGTTTTCTCCTCTTCCCCAAGAACCACTGGGAGTTTGAATGAATTTGGGAGGGAATAGAAATTAAGAATTGCACTTTCAAATTTTGGAGAGTATATTTTTTTGTATACTTTAGTATTTTGGACATTCTAATAGAAAGTGCAATTCTGTTTCTACTTCTTGCAGTTCACAATAAAAGATTCAGGTTTAATAAGCGTGTGTGGGAATCTTCTTTCTTTAATAGTTTCCTTTCACACTTAAAAGGTCATATATCAAGAATACAAAAGGCTAAATTACAGGAAAATCATCCAACAGAATGACTCATTAAATTGCACTACAATTACCACAGGTCAGCTGTTTAAGTGTGGATCATCACTCTGTTCCTTAATCACTTTCACATCATTTCTCTCTCTCTCTCTCTCTCTCTCCCCTTGTCGTCCTCCCTCCCAGAGCCAAGACCATCAGGAACACCGCCTCCATCAACCTGGAGCTGACGGCGGAGCAGTGGAAGAAGAAGTACGAGAAGGAGAAGGAGAAGAACAAGAGCCTGAAGGAAACCATCCAGAAGCTGGAGACCGAGCTCAACCGCTGGAGAAACGGTGAGAGACGCGTTAAAATCATCCTGCATCCATCTGGTTTCTATCAAAGTGAGAAAAGATAACCTGTTTCACTGCAACCAAAACGCTGAACTCTGCAGCTCTTCTCCATTCTACAGAAGCCCATTGAGGACATATATTCATACATTTTTTAGTTCATTTTCTTTGTTTTCTCAAGATATCAAGTTATTTATGTCATTATCTCGAGATAACACATTTTGTTTTCATTCCAGATCATGAGATAATTTTCGAATTATCTCGAGAATATTATCTCAACCAAGCAATTATTGTTTTCCCGATATAATGTCATGCTTAGAACTAACATCCTGAAGGAAACCATATTATTCAAAACCCAAATGTTGCAGTAGGCCTACCTGTTAGTGTTCTGGGCATCTTCAGTCAGTCAGCATATCAACATGTCAAGTGTGATGCACTAGAGTTGGAAATCTCAAGGAACAACATCAATTAATTTATTATCTCAGGGAAGCAAAGTTTTGTTTTCTCAAGATAATGAGATAATTATGTCGTTATCTCGGGAAAACAAACTGTGTTATCTCCAGATAATGACATAAATCTTGACATCTCAAGAAAACAATCACAAGAAAACGTGAATAAAATGTATGAACATATGTCCTCAATGGACTTCTGTACTTTTCCTATGGTGCCATTGCAAATAAAACTGCATTATTCTCATGGAATTTTCTCCCTGTCCTCTTTCTGCCTTGCTTCATTTTTCTTCCTCCCTGTCTGTGTCTCTCTCCCTCACACTCTCTCACACTCTCTCTCTCTCTCACTCTCTCTCTCACTCTCCCCCTCCTTTCCTCCCCCTGTCCCGTCAGGAGAGGACGTGCCTGAGACGGAGCAGACCACAGCGGAGGTTGTGACCCGTCTGGAGTCCGTGGAGGAGCGTCCCGTGTTGGACAACGACACCTCCTCCATCGTGGTCCGCATCTCCGAGGAGGAGCGGCAGAAGTACGAGGAGGAGATCCGCAAGCTGTACAAGCAGCTGGACGACAAGGTCCAAACATACACACACACACACACACACACACACACACACACACACACTTACTTAGACTTCAAAACGTAATCTTTCTGATTTATACCTACCAAAATTTATACTAGTTTTGTTTATGTGATAAAAAGACAATCCCTAAACGACAACAGCCATGCCAAATTGGGCAATCAGGTATTTTTTGGAGCCAATTTTTGCGTTTGCACAACACAGCAGTACATTTACTTGAGTAAAATCTCAGCACTGGTCTAAATGCTGATGCTTGTGTCTTTCCTATATCTAAGATATTTAGGAATATTCCTATTCATTGCCTTTCTCACTAGCATTTAATTATGCAGCTTCTCTGAGCAGCTGGCTGACAATTTGGCACACACACACACACACACACACGCTCATATATACACACCCGAGATTCACACAGACCTTAACTGCTGATGAAAGTCAAACTGACTCATGCAGACCAACACTTTCTGTTCAAGTATACATACATAATATGCATGATTGATGATTGACACTTATGCATACTTGTATGTTGCACATAAGAACCACTCAAACCGTCATGGCATTCAACGTACCAAAATGCATTAAAAGTAATTATGGGTTTATACATGAAAACTACTCTATAATAAACAAAAGTGGTGAAAATCTATAAAAGCGTATGTGCCACACACACATGCATCTTGGAAATACAATTCATATTAATTGGTTCCTAAGTGAGCACATAACTCATTGTTTATACGTGTGTGTGTGTGTGTGTGTGTGTGTGTGTGTCTGTGTGTGTGTGTGTGTGTGTGTGTGTGTGTTTGGGTCCATACAGGATGATGAGATCAACCTGCAGTGCCAGTTGGTGGAGAAACTGAAGGAGCAGATGCTTGACCAGGATGAGGTGGGGACACACACACACACACACACACACACACACACATACACAAATACATACACACAAGCACATGCACACAAACACACATGACATATTCACACACTCTCATTTTAAGTGATATTTGCATACACTGAATTATTTATAATTTGCATAAGAATTCAATATTACAGATGCTCAAGATGGTTTAAGGACATTTAAGGTTACAAAAAGCATCTTAGCCAGACAACTCATCTAGCTATAGCTGCAGAAACTGAACAGCACACACACACACACACACACACACACACACACACACACACACACACAAAACATTCCCTTGCTTATTTTAGTAAAGAGCATTACATTCTGTTGAATAACCTGTTTTGTGGTTTATTTCTTGGAATTTTGCTCCTTATGTGTCTGATATTCACGAGCCAACTGATCTATTCTTCTATTTTACTGAAACACACACACCTTGTTTCCCCCTCCTCCCTCCCCCTCCCCCTCCCCCCAGCTCCTGGCCTCGTCCCGGGGCGACGGGGACAAGGTCCAGGCGGAGCTGGGCAGGCTGCAGGTGGAGAGCGACTGCGCCAAGGCGGAGGTGAAGGAGGTGCTGCAGGCGCTGGAGGAGCTGGCCATCAACTACGACCAGAAGAGCCAGGAGGTGGAGGAGAAAGGCCTCCAGAACCAACTGCTGGCCGACCAACTGGCCCAGAAGATGGTGAGTGGAAGGGGGAGCGTTGTTAGCGGTGGACAGAGAAAGAGCTAGAACCAGAGACAGGAGGCTGAACAGAAGGAGCTGCTCGTTCGCTTGCTGCACGACGGCGACGAGCACCTGCTGTAGTGTTGCAGCTTCCTTGCTGGAGAAGATTTGACTGGAAAATTAGTCTTTTCAGCCAACAGATTGCTCCAGGAATTGAATGGCAATCGGCCATTTGAGAGAAATGAGTTTTGTATTAAAAAATGCCTGTTCATTTGTAGTTTACAACATTACAGTTGGCTGCAACCAGCACTGTAGTCGCAAAGCAGGATAGATGCAGATTAGATGGATGATGGGGGACGTTTATGATGGCAACCACTGTATTTTATAAAGAAAACCGAGTAAGATATGTTGCAGCTTTTTCGTAAGACTCAGCTTAGTGAGAGAGATATCGGTAATGATAATAACAGAATCACAAAATCAGGAAGAGACATTCAGAAATCGACTAATCCCCTTTCCATTCCTCGCTGCCTCTCTCTCTCTCTCTCTCTCTCTCTCTCTCTCTCTCTCCCCTCCCTCCTCCTCTCTTCTCTCTCTACCAGGCTAGTCTGATGGAGCTGGAGGCGGAGTTGTCCCACATGCAGGAAGTGAGCGGTCAGCAGAGGAAGCGCATCGCTGACGTCCTGAACGGGCTGATGAGGGACCTCAGCGAGTTCAGCACCATCGTGGGCAACGGGGAGATCAAGCTGGTGAGTTGGATCCCAGTGTGTGATTTTGTTTGGAGCGTAAAATGAAGAAAAGATGGAGGAACTCGCACACTAGTTTATGCTCCCGATAATATTTATCTCCTCCCCTCCCAGCCGGTGGAGATCAGCGGTGCGATCGAGGAGGAGTTCACGGTGGCGCGCCTCTACATCAGTAAGATCAAGTCGGAGGTGAAGAGCATGGTGAAGCGCTGCCGCCAGCTGGAGAACATGCAGCTGGAGTGCCACCGCAAGATGGAGGAGACCGGGAGGGAGCTGTCCTCATGCCAGCTCCTCATCTCCCAGGTGAGGAGAGGAGGGGAGGGGAGTTACAGGGGGAGAGGGGAGAGCAATGGATGGATGGATGGATGGATGGATGGATAACTGGGTGGGGGAGTGTACTACATCTTAACAAGTCATTTAGTCTATTATTGATGTCCTAAAAAAAAAATCCTAAAATGTCCTAAAATCTTAATTTTCTTAAAACAAGTGAAAAAAATCTGCCAATTGGGTTTGATAATTTCACTTGTTTCCAATGCAAATCAACTTGTTTCAAGAATTTTGTAGAATCAAGTTTCATTTTCTTGATAGCAGTGCAGTGATCTGCCCTTTTCTGACTTTGCTGAGTTATCTCACCCCATTGGCAGAATTTTTCTTGTTTTAAGAAAAAAACTTCAAATATTTGAAGGTTGAATATGAGACTAAATGATTTGCGAAGATGGACATTTTTTGCAGTGTGAGAAAAGAACCGGCCCAAATGCAGAGATGTTGGACAGTAATGGAGGAATTGACAAAAGACTCAGTGAATTAACGTTTTATTTGTAGCTGGTGTTGGCTGGGTATATATGCCACAGGACTCTAACTTATTGTGATTTTGTGTGTGTGTGTGTGTGTGTGTGTGTGCATTTGTCTATATGTGTGTTTGTACAGCATGAGGCTAAGATCCGCTCTCTGACGGAGTACATGCAGAGTGTGGAGCAGAAGAAGAGGCTGCTGGAGGAGAGCCACGACTCCCTGAGCGAGGAGCTGGCCAAGCTGCAAGACCCGGGTAACACACCAGACACACACACACACACACACACACACACACACACACACATGCACACACACACACAGAAATCAATTTGTACAGACAGAAACACAACAGGTGGCAGAAAGATGGCATCTCATCTGTTAAAGAAAAAGGGACAATTTAGCTTCCTACCACCCTCCTTACTAAATTTAAACTAATAACCCACTTCACGTGCATGCACACACACACACACACACACACACACACACACTGACAGTGGGGATTTTTTTCATTTTTGATGCTGATCTGTGGTTAATACCTCTTTCTTTTCTCTTTCTTCTATCAGATAACTCCCTGCTTGAGGAGAAGGAGGGAGAGAAGGGAGAGACTGAGGAGGGAAATGTCAAGGTAAGAAAACGTGTGAAGCTCCTCTGATATAATGCCAAATCTGACATTTGAGTACAATGATTGAAACTCTGATGTAGGCAGACTGTTGGCCCAGACTAACCCACATGCAACATACTGTAACTGCAACATAATGATGTGGGTCACACAACCTTTGCAGCATTTCATACCTTCTATTTCCTTTCAATGTATACTGTTCAATAAAGTAGAAATACCATAATCGTAAGACTTCTTCTGTCAGGACAGTCCAGAAAATTAATAATTCAACCAAACGATTCTTGTGTAATAACCATCTAAGTGTGTTAATACAGAATGATCAGAACAGAATGAAGTTTCCTCCGTTCAGCTGACCCTTCATGTGGTTTCTCTGTTGCACAGAAGGTTCCTCGCCAGCAGGGGGAGTCGCACCGCGGCCTCCACCACAAGCAGCTGGCCCGCCTGCGGGATGAGATCAACGAGAAGCAGAGGATCATCGACGAACTCACCGAGTCAGTGACGCAACGCTGTTAATGTTATGCTTTTATTTTGCTTCCCTGATTTACACTTAAATATCATCCCCATATTGTGATTTATTATCTCTTATGTTATCAATGTGTGATATTTCATTACGTGTTATTGTTCTTTTTCATGTAACATTACTTCTAACCTAAAACCCCTCCCTTCCTCTCTCTCTTACTGTTGTATATCAATCCTTTCCTGACCATGTCCCTCGTCTTCTCTTGCTTCCAGCCGTAACTCCAAGCTGGAGCTGGAGCTGGCTCAGGTTCGCTCCGACTTCGACCGCCTGAAGAGTCAGGACAGCACCAAGAGCGAGCGGCTGGAGGAGCTCTCGTGAGTCCAGTTTTCTCATGCTTGGCTACTTTGTGTGGTCTAAACGAGTATTTGAGTATTCTGCATGTGCTGAAAATTTCAAACATTAAAGCAGATTACAGACAAAAAAAGATGCCATCACTTTCTGCTCTCTACAGCACTTATCAGTTGCATATCTTACACCATTTTGCTTTTGTTTCTTGAAGTTTTTGTGTGGCTTTGATCACAACATAACTGCTACCGCTACCTGAATGCAGCTACCAGAGGATGAAAACAACAGCTTCAAAGTGTTTTTTTTATATGGCAGCAGAAGCCCTCTAGTGGTGGTCTGCAGCCACAGCTCTGACTCGGCAGTTTGAGCTCTACATAGTCATTTCCACTCTATTAAAATTATCTTAACAACCTATCTCAACATCAGAAAATACATGAACTGGCAAATTACAAAAGTTGACGTTGAATCCCTGAACAAATATTGCAAATTTCATTTTTTATCACCCGCCATCCCCAGTAAGAGTTTGAGCCTCAAGCTACTGTTCCTCTGTGCTGCAGTGTTTTACCAGAATAAGCAGTTTACTTTCCCCTATACCTTTCTCTTGATTGAGGTATTAGAGGAAAGATGAGAGGAGCAGATAAACAGGAGAGACACCTCAGGCAACAGCTCCAATGCTGCTGACTAATCAAAGATCCTCAATTTTCTACAGACAGACAGATAGTACTTATCACATTTTTTTGTGTACATATTTAACACTTTTGACCCACAGAGTTAGAAAAGTAGAAGACTGAGCATTGAGCTGATATGTAGTTTTAGGAGTTTTGTGCAATTCAGAGGAAATGTCAGAGTTTCAGCATATGCAGGGATATTTTTCTTATTTGTAATGAAATATAAGATGAACCATTCCACATTCTGATGATGCGTTTCCTGTTCCTATCAGATTCCTGCATGAGCGCCACGAGCAGACGAAGCAGGACCTCAAGGGTCTGGAGGAGACCGTCGTGAGTAAAATATATCCAACAATCCATCTGTGGGATTCATTCAATTTAGGAATTATGTTTTTCCCAAAATTAAAATAATGCTGCAAATCCATTCTGAATTGAGGGAACTGAAGGTGAATGGATCCCAACCCTGCTACCAAATAATCTTTTCTCTCTTTCGAAACATTTTCCCCTGCCGTGTTTGTCTTTACACTCCTTATACCTCTCGAGTTTGTCCTTCCAATCCTTTCTTTTTTACAACCTCTAAATATCCAGAGTTTTCTTCCTAAGCTGCTCTCCATCTGTCTGTCCTCCAGGCCCGCGAACTCCAGACCCTCCACAACCTGCGCAAGCTGTTCGTTCAAGACCTCACGTCGCGGGTTAAAAAAGTAAGCAATGGGGAGATGAAAAAAAAAAAGAAGAAACAAGTGACCCAGAATGTCACTTCACTCTGCTAATTTTTATGGAGTATTACAGTAAATAATCTAGGACCTTTATTAATCGCTGATAGAAATGTTCTCCTCCTGCACAAGTCTCTGGCTAAACTCCTCACCCCTCTCATCCCCTTGAGTTCCTGAAGCCTGTGATTGACACACACAATAAAGTCACATTCACAATAGAGACAAGTAAGCTAGCTAATTAGAGCAGAGATCCAACAGAAATGTCAGGTGAAGTAGTATTATATCACGGTACAAATTACTGTAATAAAAATACTGCTTTGTCATTTGCTTTTTTGGCTTGAGAACAAGGATTATTAGCCTTCGTAGTTGAAAATGTCTTGTGAAATGTGTCTTGTGCTCGCTCATAGCACCGTCCTCCATCTTTGAGCAGTTGAAAATGTGATTAGATGGGATGGGGGGGGTAGGAGGATTGGGAGTGTCTGGAATGGCAATGAGCAGGGAGTATTTGCTGGAAAGTTTTGAAAGCCAAAAATCTCAGCACCTGGCAAAGTAATCGTATTGATCAACAGCCCTATCAACCCCCTGCAGATATATAATGGTCATTTTGTGCTATGGGGTCGTAAATATCTTAGCTGTTGCTCCTTTAACGAAATAATCCTTTCCCTCTGTCTCTTCCTCCTCCTTCTTCTTCTCTGCAGAGTTCCGAAATGGAACCTGATGATAGCGGGGGGTCTTGCACCCAGAAGCAGAAGATTTCCTTTCTTGAGAATAACCTGGACCAACTTACAAAGGTTCACAAACAGGTGAGAAGCACACATAGCAGCTGTGGGTTGGAAAGGAGGAGAAGCGCTGTCATTTTTTTATGATTTTGGATGCAAATAGGAGCTGCAATTTAGATTGTTGTGACGCTACACTTGGCAACTGCGCATGTTGGCGGCCCCAAGTGGCAGCAAGAGGCAACTGTAAAACCCAGAAATCATGAAACGTGGTGTCAGTAAACTGCAGTCATTGGACCCACCGGTGATTCTTTTTAAATAGTAGATACTTGAGTAGATCAGTAGACCAGTAATTTTACCTCTACTGAAGTAAAACTTTAATATGGGCAAACCAATCCTCAGAAATTAAATTAAGGGGAATGGGACGCTCTTCTCTTTGAGGCCCCACTTTGTGCTTTAGGCTTATCAGACAGATGTATTTTTACATAAAAATCTTTCCTTGTGCAACTTTAAATGCAAAACACAACACAAAGAGACAATCCACAATGTTCCACAGTGAGTCAGTTGTGTTTAGGTTACAGGCAGGAGATTGTGAGTCTCTAATTTCTTTGATGTCTCCTGCATTTCCTCCATCTCACCTTTCCCTCTTCCTCTCTCATTTTTCAATCCACCCCTCTCTTTCTCCTCTCTTTCCCTCACACTCACTCATCTATATTCCACTCTTCCCTCCCCATCTCTTCTCTCTCTCTCTCTCTCTCTCACCCCCCTCTCTCTCTCTCTCTCTCTCTCTCTCTCCCACACACACACAGCTGGTTCGTGACAATGCAGATCTGCGTTGTGAGCTTCCAAAGCTGGAGAAACGTCTTCGGTCTACTGCTGAGAGAGTTAAGGCCCTGGAGACGGCACTGAGGGACGCCAAGGAGGGTGCCATGATCGACCGACGCCGCTACCAGCAGGAGGTCGACCGCATCAAGGACGCCATGAGGGCCAAGAACGCCCTGAGGCGCCCCCATGCGGCACAGATCGGTACTGCATCGCACTTTGATCATTTGAATGACGCATTTGTTTGTGGTGTTTAAGATGCTGCAGCTATATTTATAATGAGGCTGATAATTTAGTATTGAATTCAGTCTGATAGGTGTCGTGACCATGTATAGAGGAGTATGATTAATAGTGTTAAGGCTTCTGGAGTTGCTGCGGGCCTAAATCAAATAAATATCTGAAATACAACTTGATAAACCAAATGTCATAAGTAGACTCATCCTCTTTTCCTTTAACATCTGAGTAAATGCTAAGTTAGGACATAAGACATTTGGAAAAGGAAAGGGAGGCTGTCATCTGGCATAATCTGATGACATCATTATTTACTTCTCTATGTGTCACACACCATAAAAATACAGTAATCTATACTTTTCCCCACACTTTCATTTCATTCATACACACTACATACCATGTTCTAGTGCTGAAATTGTCAAATGTGTATGTTTATATAACCCGCATTTGCTATATTCTTGTTTTTATTCTCTTTTTCTGTGATGTAACCTACTACTCTTTGCAGCTGCAGTGACCCACTTTCATCAAAGTTTCATCTTCATTTTATGCTTTATATTGTTTTATGTCGTGTGTCTGTAACCTTTATGTCTGTCATTGATGCTGCTTTTCTTGGCAAGGTCCCTATTAAAAGAGATCTTGTATCCCAATGAGGCTTTCCTGGTTAAATAATGGTTAAATATATAAATAAATAAAATCTTACCTCACTTTGTTATATTATCCCGTACAGCTAAGCCGGTGCGACCGAAGCAGCTGCCTGTCTGCTCTCCCACCAACCCGTTCTACACCTACACCCGCGCCGCCAGCGAACACTCCAACACCTACAGCAACGCCCTCTTCCAGAGCGCGCTGTCGCAGCAGAGCGCCGCCAGCGCCAACTGCAAACCCAACTCCATCCAGAGCAACACGTGAGTTTAACGGCACAATGAAATGAAAAATGACTCATTCACCCTCCTTCATATCATAATGTACGCTTATTTAACAAAACTGCACAAACAGAATCTGATGCAAATATATAAACAGTCATGTGGAGGCCCAAAAAAACAGCTAGATGCAAGAGGGGCTCGCACTCACCAATGGAAGAAAAAAAACTCTAAAACTAAAATGTTTATTCTACATCAGACCAATATAATTACATGTGTTCAGGTGAAAAATGTTTTTGGACTACCCCATCATCAGTGCAAAAGATCCATTAAAAAGATGCACACTTATCATCATATATAGACTACAATGACATCACATGGGCCACAACAGCTGTGTATAAATGTATGTATGTGTATATACACTATATGTATGTGTGTGTGTAGACAGATGTAAAAAGGTTGCTCATCCATACATGGTCATTTGATTATTCATGTCGTCCGTTCCTTATGGTGATTAGAGCTGTCAGGCTTTGCTTTCCAATATAAATTACGCCTGGATACCTTTTTCCTTTTGACTCTGACCACTATCTTTTGATTTTTGGTGTTATGGGATGTGCATGATCTCCTTCACACACACACCTACTGACACACACTGCGTTGTATTCTCTGTGGTGTGCTGAACAGAGTTTCCACAGCGCTGGGCTACAGAGCAGGCAGACACACTGGAGACATACTGGAGTCCTTCCCACTCAACATAGACAACGGTCAGCACACACACACACACACACACACACACACACACACACACTCTGTCTCTCTCTTATGTGATCCTTGATAGTTTTGTCAATTAAATGTGCCATATTTGTTTGCATGAGAGCTGCGTTTTGCTTGTTGCTTTTAAATTGTTACATAAACTGATTAACTAATTAATCAATCAATAAACTAATCAAACCACTGTTGTGTTTGCAACAGGTAACAGCATCAGTGAAACGAGAGACATCAATGACAACAGGTGAGCTTGTTAGTAGCAGTAAATTAAAAGCTTACTAATATTTACCTCACAGTTTATCAGTTAATTTATGTCACCTTAACTACCTTAATTGCACATTGTCTACATGGCTTTGTGAGCTTGAAAAGATTCAAAATATATCTGTATTAAAGTGTTAGAAGAGTGTTGTATATGTTTCCGTAAGAGTGATGTGCACCAAATTTGTGCTTAATGAGAAATGAAAATGAAATCAAAATTAAAAATGTGTCTTTGGTACTGTATAAAATAATGTAGCGATTTACT
Organism: Centroberyx gerrardi; assembly: GCF_048128805.1. Classification (NCBI taxonomy): domain Eukaryota; kingdom Metazoa; phylum Chordata; class Actinopteri; order Beryciformes; family Berycidae; genus Centroberyx; species Centroberyx gerrardi. The sequence continues at coordinate 7,179,450 of NC_136010.1, forward strand.
GGCAAATCTACGAAACACCCAACTATTTGTTCATAGGAGTATTTCTTTATCTGTATTGAATAAAGTCTGTAATATGAATGATATAAACAGATTTTTCTGTGCTATTAGGAGTGTTTTATGTTGTACACTGAATGTAGTGTTTTTTATTTCTGTGCTAACAGGAGTGATGCACACTGTGGCAGCGAGGTGGATGATTCAAACAGGCACTACATCATTCAGCAGGAGACCGCTGCAAGTTAATGCCATGGTACCTAACACACACAAATCACACACATGCATGCATGGACGCACACACACACACACACACACACACACACACACACACACACACACACACACACACACACACGCACACACACTCACTCACATTCACACAAGCAGACGCATACAAACACACAAACACTGTTTAGAATCATAGAATATATGATTGTTTTACTTAAAAATTAAATCTAAAAGTAATCGATAATTATACATTCAGTGACTTTTTACTTTACATAAAATTACTTTTCTCTCTTCCTCCAAATGATCAATCCCTCTTTCTCTCTTTCTCCAGATGACCAAACACTGTACCCATCCAGAAACCCCTCTCCTCCCATCTGCATGCAGCCTCTCTTCCAGTCCCCCTTTCCACTGCATCACTGATGAAGATGACGATGAAGATCTGTAGCCCTGTAGTCTTCTAACTAGATGAAGCCCCTCATGCTCCTATGGTGACCGCTCTCACACTCGCTCCTGTGATTAGGCCCGGGTTCGGGGTCCGGTCCAAATTCCAATTCATTCAATCTGGGAAGTGAATTATCAGCAGGACTCAATCGGAATTTTTTGTTTTAATGCAGAACTTCTACTTGATCAACTTGTCAACCAATCAGTTTATTACCAGATATCACAGATGAATGTTATTCTCTTACTTAATCAGAATATCACTTCACTACCTTAATTGGCTGAATTGAAGCGGGGCCTGATTCCATCCCCGATTACTTAGTACACACATATTGTAAATAATTAGTGCTGTATACTCCAGTAGAGGTTTTTGACCAGCAACTGTTTCTGTGTATGCACAGCCTCCCCCGTCCGCTCCACACACCTTCTTAAGGGCATCATAAGGATGACATAGGCTGACATGACCTTTTTCCTGTCGTAAATAGAGTATACTGTGTTATGCCGGCTTGTAACAGAAGACCCTCACTCTGCATGCATGTCGCTTAGCGGGTTAGCTTTCAAACCTTTGCATGTGTCATGATTCCAGTCATGAGCTGGTATGCTGCGAGCGAACTGTTCTGATCGACTTCGACAGATGTCAAAGAGAGAGAGAGTTGGCTTTTTTCCGCATCTAGATTCCCTAATCCCGGTCCTGGTCTCGACGCGACAGATTCTCTGTTTGGAAAGTGGATTTGAGTCCGAGACTGGGCCGTTGTTTTGTGACAGATTAAACGGTGTTAATGTGCTGTACAATGGCTTAAACACAGAAAAAAACACCTGTCAGAAGACAATGGGACCAGAGCTGAGGTTTCCTAAAAGCTGCTTCATCTGTGTCTAATTGAAGGGTTTCAATACAAAATGCTATATATCCATTTTTTAAAAGGTTTTGCCTCTAAAATTTCATCAATCAAAATCACAGGTGATTCTATCCTCAAAAATATAAATTCTTTAAGTAAAGGTCTTAAGATGACTCCTAACTTTAATAGTTACCCATGACTTTACTTTAATACCAGTTTGTCAGAGGAGGTGTCGATGTTTTCAATTGGTGGATATCTCGTTTTGGAATAAAACTCTTCAACTGTAATCCAATAGAACAAGGCTGACATCAGATGCAAAATGCTTTAGTGAAACCCGGCCCAGGCTTGCAGTCTGTATCGGGGAAACCTTTTCTATTTGCATTGATGCTGTAATGTTATAGCTGTATGATGCCATTGTACAGGTCAGGCAATGCTGCCCACCACCTATTGCCATTTAATGTGGCCCTTCCCTGTATTGCATCCACACCGCTACTTAAACCATTGTGAGTCTTCTTACCGAGCCTTAAGAGCAGCTGATTTCTCATGATCAAATAACATGCTGTCATGTGTATACAGGTACATTTGTAATTACTACCTCTAGAGCTACTGGTAACACTTATTCTACTAAAATATCATCCTTTCAAATGCTAGCTATGAGCCGATTGTAGTGTGTCTAGAGAAAATTGCAATTTTAGTACATCGATTAACTGTAAGTAGGTTGTTATCAGCTGTTATGTTCACCTGCAAATTAATTCATACACAGTTTCCTTCTCCATCATATTAACAGGATCAGAGCTGGGTTGAATAGTACTTGCAAATAAGTCTTCAAGTATACTACAATTCTTTCAAATACTTTCCTGTGACTGTCCAAACTTTCTGGTACTCATTGCGTTGTCCTATCTGGCACCTAATAAAACAAACGATAAAAAAGGATTTGCAAAATGCTGTTCAACTCAAATCTGAATGGGACAGAAAGTGAGGAAATGAGAACCGTATCCTTACTTTAAAATGATGGTCCATGCCTTCTGCGTCTCCTAATGTAACGTCACACTGTTGACCTCCTCCTGTGTGTTCTCATCTAAATTGGGATTTTAGCATGGAAGTGAAGTAACATCTCAAACCCTTTAAAACTTTTTGGATGTTCTCAACTGAGGTGACACCAGTCTGGGATTGACAGACAGTTTGACAGAAGCCACCTTAGGTCGTGCTGCGCTTCCTCTGGTACAAATCCTGACTAGCCAATCAGGACAGAAGAAGCCAGCATGTCTTTGGTTGGTGATTAAGGGGTGAATCTCCTTGGACAGAGTTGAGTCACTGAACTGAATGAAGTTTAGGGCCCGCATTCAGAAGTGTGCCACTCTTCAACTGAACAGGTAGAAATATATAGTGTAGAGGAAACATGCTTCCCAACCAAGAGGCATTTGTAATAATTACAACTCTACTGAGGAGCAGATGGGAGTTTTAGTTCTACAAACATTTCTCAGAGACAGAAATAATCTCATTGGTTGAGTTAAACCTCAATGGGCGGAGCCAAAGAACCACAGTTTTTCTGGCTAACTTTAGATTGAAGCCCAGTGAAAAGGGCAAGGAACTAGAGAGGAGGGAGCTAATATTATGAAGCCTAGCACTCTTGCTACTAACAGAAAAATGCAATCTAAATTATCTAGATTAGCTAGTTAGCCTAGCTGAGCTTCCAAGTTCAAACTAGCCAAACTAGCCTATAGCTATCTAGTTAGCTAGTTCGCTAGCTGCTGGCCTTCTAACATCATGAATGATGGTCATGAATGAAAAAAAGAAGTCACTGTCATGTATATTTGTATTTAAATTTTGACCAGAGTTCCTTCTTTGCCATTCAAGTTTCCTAGTTAGCTAACTTGAACTCCAAAAAACTGTGGTTCTTTGGCTCCGCCCACTGAGGTTTAACTGAACCAATTAGATTATTTCTGCCTCTGAGAAATGTTTTGTTTTTTTAACTCAAACTCCAATCTGCTCCTCAAAACATTCCCGTCTGGAAAGTTGAATGTGTTCCACCCTTCTGAATAGTTTCTCCATGTAGTTTCCTCCAGATTACAGAACACAGTAAAGAAAACAAACGTCCCTCTCCAGTCATCTGACATCTACTACAACACAGCTGTGACAGAACCACTCGGTCTAATGTTATCACTGGCATTAACAACATCTCAGGGCTTCACAATCACAACCACGATGGGCCACCGCTGTCTTCCTCACATAGACGTAAAAACCACCGTGATTGTTGATGAACAATCAGGTCAGGAGCATGTGCTTTTGAGGCTTAGTAGAGGAACGGGATGGTAAAAATAATAATACAGATGCATAACATCTCCATTCTAGCACTTGACATCTCCATACAATCTTTAAAGTAATCACTCAGTCACAACCTGGTCGGACCCTACTGTACGTGTCAGAGCAGACCCTCTATTTGTCATCATGTTTTAAGTGGAAACATAAATTTTGGGGGAGGGGAGAAATGTGTACTATATTGTCACCTGCTGTTCCACTGTCTGATTTTAACATATCTAAAATACATGTGATAAATATTGTTAATCTTGTAAGTAAAATAGCGTATCATAGTAAGAAGCGAAAGAAAGGTACACGCTAAACTCTGTTCAGAGAAATCCCAAATGTTTGTTTAATTTATTTCTCTAGGTCTATACTGTAGCGTCATCATGAATATGTGAATCATCGTGCATATTTCTGTATATATAGACTCATTACTATGCTGTATTGTATGTGAACCATTGTGTTGTAGTAAAAGTTAAATAAACTTGTAGAAACAAGTTTGTTAAAGGCAATCGTTCGTGTCCAAAGAATGGTAGAGTCTGGTGAACATTGTGGATGGTGTTTTGGTGGTGGTGGGGAACTGTGACAGGATTGTGTGTGTGTGTGTGTGTGTGTTTGAGAGAGAGAGAGAGAGAGAGAGAGAAAGAGAGAGAGAAGTGAGGAGAGGAGAGGAGAAATTGAGAGAAACAAACTTGCTGTAAATGCAGGTAATTGCAAATTCTATTTTAAGTTTTTCCCTGTAGCATCTTTCACACATATTCTCTCTCTCTTTCTCTTCTCTCTCTCTCTCTCTCTCTCTCTCTCTCTCTCTCTCTCACACAC